>NC_048568.1:36627500-36630000 GCF_013265735.2 Oncorhynchus mykiss
GCCTGGCTACAACTACTATACTAGTTGTCTACTAAAAACACAATGAAAACCATCATAGAGACAGAGCCATAGGGCTATGGCCACAATTAGTGCACTACTATAGGGAATAGTGAACTTTTTAGGACGGAAGTATGAACATGTCCTTACGTTGACGAATCAACAGGACTGGATATGAAACCACTCTTTCTCCTGGTGAGGCAGGACCCTGAGTTAATCATCGGGTCAGAGTAGCACTCATCGCCTCGAACCATGACTCTGTCTCAAAGAAAGGAGAGGAGATAGAGGGAGAGAACGAGGGAGAGAGAGCGAGATATAAAGAGCGAATGAGAGATAGCAATAGAACAGACATCAACGTAGAGGCCGAGAGGTAAAGACAAAAAGAGAGGGAGAAACTGAGAGAGAAATAAAGAGGTAGAGGACAAGAGAGTGTTATCTGCAGTGGACCTAGCAACAGCATTAGTAGGTATGAAAGGTTGACGTAATTTCAGTGTCGACTGATCACAGTACCTACATTATTCAAATCAAAAACTCCAAGATGGCGTAGCTGTCAGATGTCTTTGTCCTTCGTCTTGTCGTGTCCCATGTATATATCTTTTTTATATCTTTTTATAATTCAGCTCGCCAGTTTGTACAACGGGACTCAAACCAGAGCATACTGGACCTATTTTCTCTCCATATCCCCGGATTCCTACCGCAAGCTCTGAACCTTTTCATCTGGATCATCGCAGCTACCTAGCTGCAATCCGAGTGACTACTCCTGGCTAACGTCTGTCCCGAAGCAAGCACCAATTAGCCTGGAGCTAGCCGATGTTAGGCCCATTCTCCCAGCTAGCTGAAGAGGCCCATTAGCCACTCCTGGGCTACAATACCCGGACACCATCTACTGCCGGTATGGGGCAGGGAACCCCACCGATCCTTCACGACTGGACTACCGATATAATCTGCTCGAGGGGGTACTCAAGTGGCCCCTACGTCGCGACGTCCCCTGAATGCCCATCTGCTAGCCTGCTAGCCGTGGCCCATTAGCTGCTAGCCACGGCCCGCTAGCTGTCTAGAGCACATTGGACTGTTAGCTGAATAGATCCATCTTCCAATTTCTTGGGCCACTATACCTATTTTACTAATTGGACTTGGACCCCTCTGCTACTCGGAACACTACTAATCCATCACGACTGTTCTATCAACGTCACCACACGAGGAGGCAAAAACAGACTTTCCTCCGTCGCGAAGTCCCTCTTAGGTCCTTCTGCTGGCTTGCTAGCCCAGGCCTGCGAGCTGTCTGAATCGCCGTGTCTCGAGCCAGCCCAACCACTCACTGGACCCCTATGATCACTCGGCTACGCATGCTTCTTCCTAATATCAATATGCCTTGTCCATTACTGTCCTGGTTAGTGATTATTGTCTTATTTCACTGTAAAGCCTCTAGCCCTGCTCAATATGCCTTAACCAGCCATTTAGTTCCACCTCCCACAAATGCGGAGAAATCATCTGGTTTAAACGTCTCTAGAGACAATATCTCTCTCGTCATTACGCAATGCCTAGGTTTACTTCAAATGTACTCACATCCTACCATATCTTTGTCTGTACATTATGCCTTGAATATTTTCTATTGCACAAGGAATCCTGCTCCTTTAATGAGTTTGATTAAGTTTGATTTTTATATCATTTTTATTTCATTTGCCACGCTGCATTTTCCCTGTTTTTTGCCCAAGTGGGATGCAACCGTCCCCTATACCATAAGAAGTTAACATTAGAAGCCTCCTCTCTAAGTTTGTTTTATTCACTGCTTTAGCACACTCTTCCTACCCGGATGTCCTAGCCGTGTCTGAATCCTGGCTTAGGAAGACCACCAAAAACCCTGAAATGTAATATTATCCGACAAGATAGAACTGCCAAAGGGGCGGTGTTGCAATCTACTGCAAAGATAGCCTGCAGAGTTGTGTTTTACTATCCAGGTCTGTACCCAAACAATTTGAGCTTCTACTTTCAAAAATCCACCTTTCCAGAAACAAGTCTCTCACCATTGCCGCTTGCTATAGACCACCCTCAGCCCCCAGCTGTGCCCTGGATACCATATGTGAATTGATTGCCCCCAATCTATCTTCAGAGCTCATGCTGCTAGGTGACCTAAACTTGGACGTGCTTAACACCCCGGCCATCCTACAATCTAAGCTTGATGCCCTCAATCTCACACAAATTATCAATGAACCCACCAGGTACAACCCCAAATCAGTAAACACGGGCACCCTCATGGATATCATCCTAACCAACTTGCCCACCAAATACACCTCTGCTGTTTTTAACCAAGATCACAGCGATCACCGCCTCATTGACTGCATCCGTAATGGGTCTGCAGTCAAACGACCACCTGTCATCACTGTCAAACGCTCCCTAAAACACTTCAGCGAGCAGGTCTTTCTAATCGACCTGGCCGGGGTATCCTGGAAGGATATTGACCTCATCCTGTCAGTAGAGGATGCCTGGTTATTCTTTAAAAGTG
>NC_048568.1:36635000-36675000 GCF_013265735.2 Oncorhynchus mykiss
ACTATAGTTTTACAATACTATAGATGTACAATACTATAGACTTACAATACTACAGATTTACAATACTATATATTTACAACACTATATATTTACAACACTATAGATTTACAATACTATAGATTTACAACACTATTGATTTACAATACTACAGACTTACAATACTATATATTTACAACACTATAGATTTACAACACTATAGATTTACAATACTATAGATTTACAATGCTGCAGATTTACAATTCTGTAGAATTACAACACTATAGATTTACACCACTATCGATTTTACAACCCTATAGACTTACCAACCTATAGATTTACAACACTACATATTTGCAACACTATATAATTGCAACCCTATAGACTTACAAACCTATAGATTTACAACACTATAGAATTGCAACACATATAGTTCAGAACAAGAAGAGTAAACAAGAACAAATGAAGACTTTAGAGTGTGCAGTACAGTAGTGCATATTCCTGAGTATGCACTCCATTGAGACAGTTTGAAGGGGTATACAATATGCACGGGACCTTTTCGTTTTGGAATGTTATTTGGTTTTCGAATGGTATTCTATGGTCAAAAACGCAAAAAACGTAATGAAAGGCATCTGGCAAATTCATCCACAAGCACTAATATAGTTTCATATTTGCCTTCTTGAACCGCGTTTTTATGCATTCGATGATAATGTGTAATCGTCAAGCCCATTCAAAAGTCCAAGGACACAAACAGGGAAGTATGATGTGTCACTTGCACAGGGCATTCAAAGTCAAACTGGATGTGTGTATTCCATTCTCCACCAACCACCACCGCACATATCTCACACTTCTGAATACTTTTCTAAGAGGGAATGTAGAGAAGAACTCTGCATTATATGTGCATAGTCAATCCGTCTGGATTAAACGAATAACATACCAAACCTTTTCAAAAACCTCCAAAGAGAAAAGATTTAAACAAAAACAAAAAAAATACAAAAATACAAAAAAACAAGAAACATAAACAACTGCAAATAAACAGTTGTTTAAGTGCAATAGTCTCGTGCAAGATGATATGTGAGACAAGAGAATAACTTGGAGGTGGGACAGAAAAAGGAGAACTATAGTTGCTGGCTGAAAGTGCCTTTACTGTGTAATGAAGAGTGGTGGTATTCAGTCACCACGACCCTGTCTTTATTGGAGAGGACTCGCTCTCTGAAACAGCACCTTCTCTTCTCACCAGAGAAAAGAAGGAAGGAGTGTGACAGGGTTGAGAGAAAGAGATAAAGGGAGGCTGAGAGAGAGAGAGAGAGCGAGAGATAGAGGCTGAGAGATGGTTAACTAGCAGCACTCTGAAGCTGTTGAAGCGCAGTTGCAGGATTTGCTATACTTTTCAGTACATCTCAACTTTTCCTAATGAAATAAAGGAATTTGCTATACAGAGACAGGTAGACATCACCCACGACTGGTAAGACAACGTAGTAACAGTACTACACGAAGCCCTGCGCCTGAAAATGGATCTCATGTTTTATGGATGGGCTTCTCTGTGGATGGGTTGAATTGATTGTTTTTCACCTTCTCCTCGATTTATCTCTTTCCCTGACAATCTCTCTGTCTCTACCTCTCGGCCTCTCAGCCTCTCTGCCTCTCACTATCACTCAATCTTATAACATTTTCTCTCTTTCTCTCTCAATCTATTTCGCTCCAGCTACAGCTTTTCTCATTCATGCTTCCTCTTAAGGCTCTCTTTTATCTCTTCTTTCTGTTCCTTCTGTTTCTCCTGACACTTTCAGAGAGTGAGCCTTCCTCTCCAGCAGTGGGACATGGTCGGCATAGCTACACCCAAGATGCATTGCACACAGCATTCTGTCAGTTCAGCCGCGTCTCAGAGAAGCGGTCAGAGTGAAACCTTCTACCTTGCAGGTCGGCTTTGGTGAAATCAACTTTGTTAGCGCCGTAACACAACAAACAGAACAGGAAGAAGCGGAAAAAGTTAGTGTTAGTGAGGCAGCACAAGGTTAGTGCTCAGAGCCGTTCAGATATTGTAGAGTTACAGCTGCAGGATCTTAATTTGATCACTCTTTTGTTGGTGAGAATTTTCATGTGCCGCATGCAGGACACAAGGTTATACACGGTTATATTAATTAACAGTATTCCACTTTTCATGTAGCCTCATTTTGACCAGCTAACCGCCTAACCACCAATCAAGCAACATTATGGACTAAACATTCAAATCCAGTTGCTGCAGGATTATTTTGTTGCGACAATACAGGTCAAATTAATATCCTACATATGTACAGGCAATTATAGTGTTGGTAAATGGAAGTATTTCAGGTTATGTTTAGTGGTTAATTAGTGTTCATGTGTTAGATTACAGTAAAAGGGATCAGATGGATAGACAGGGGTGTGTGTTGTAGGAATGTGATGTGAGAGAACGCTGTCTCTATGTTCATATACTGATAGTTTGCCACCACCTAGTGGTGGAATGCAGAATAATACTTTGCACCACCTACTGGTGGAATGAAGTGTAATGGTTTGGCAACACCTAGTGGTGGAATGAAGTGTAATGGTTTGGCAACACCTACTGGTGGAATGAAGTGTAATGGTTTGGCAACACCTAGTGGTGGAATGAAGTGTAATGGTTTGGCAACACCTAGTGGTGGAATGAAGTGTAATGGTTTGGCAACACCTAGTGGTGGAATGAAGTGTAATGGTTTGGCAACACCTAGTGGTGGAATGAAGTGTAATGGTTTGGCACCACCTAGTGGTGGAATGAAGTGTAATGGTTTGGCAACACCTACTGGTGGAATGAAGTGTAATGGTCTGGCAACACCTAGTGGAGGAATGAAGTGTAATGGTTTGGCAACACCTACTGGTGGAATGAAGTGTAATGGTCTGGCAACACCTAGTGGAGGAATGAAGTGTAATGGTTTGGCAACACCTACTGGTGGAATGAAGTGTAATGGTTTGGCAACACCTACTGGTGGAATGAAGTGTAATGGTTTGGCAACACCTACTGGTGGAATGAAGTGTAATGGTTTGGCAACACCTACTGGTGGAATGAAGTGTAATGGTTTGGCAACACCTAGTGGAGGAATGAAGTGTAATGGTTTGGCAACACCTAGTGGAGGAAGGCAGTGTACTGACTAGACTAGTACATAATGCACTAGTCTTTGATCCCAGTATACTATTTAAATTACTTCAGGTTGTGACCCTGAGTGGCCATAAATTAACTAGGCTGAAGGTATGAGTGGGCAAGGAACAAACCATAGCCATGAGTAGAAGACAAAGATCTAGTCATGGGGTCAAGTTGGAACTGGATGCATAATATATGTGCGCCTAAGTCAAAGAGGTCATAGGTCAGGGGTCGTACCTTCACAGCCGCGTTCGATCTGTCCTGAGCGGAACAGGGCATCATTGATGAGGTCAGGTAGACGGCCGTTGAGATCGACAGATGCCAGACAGCCCTGGAAACCCTCTCTAGAGACCACCAGCTTAGGAAGGTTCTGATACATGTTGGGCCCCAGACCAGCCACAAACAGATCCCCTGGAGGGAGGGGGGAGGGAGGGGGGAAGATCAAATGAAGGACGTAGTCAGAGAGTGTGTCAACAACATTTATGTGATGGCAGGATAAAATGGTAGTGTGCTAGTTTTATTTATTTTTTATTTCACCTTTATTTAACCAGGTAGGCCAGTTGAGAACACCTTTATTTAACCAGGTAGGCCAGTTGAGAACACCTTTATTTAACCAGGTAGGCTAGTTGAGAACACCTTTATTTAACCAGGTAGGCCAGTTGAGAACACCTTTATTTAACCAGGTAGGCCAGTTGAGAACACCTTTATTTAACCAGGTAGGCTAGTTGAGAACACCTTTATTTAACCAGGTAGGCCAGTTGAGAACAAGTTCTCATTTGCAAATGTGACCTGGCCAAGATAAAGCAAAGCAGTGTGACACAGACAACAACACAGAGTTACACAGAGTTACACAAACAATAAACAAGCCAATAACACAATAAACAAGTCAATGTACAGCTGCAGCGATCGGTTAGCTGCTCAGACAGTTGATGCCTCCCCCACAGCGAGTCGCTGCGGGGGAGGCGGAGCTGTTGGCCAGGGTTGGAGTAGCCAGGAGGAAGGCATGGCCAGCCGTTGAGAAATGCTTGTTGAAATTTTCGATTATCATGGATTTATCAATGGTTACCTAGCCTCAGTGCAGTGGGCAGCTGGGAGGAGGTGTTCTTGTTCTCCATGGACTTTACAGTGTCCCAAAACTTTTTGGAGTTAGACCTACAGGATGCGAATTTCTGCTTGACAAAGCTAGCCTTTGCTTTTGACTGACTGCGTGTATTGGTTCCTGACTTCCCTGAACAGTTGCATATCGTGGGGACTATTCAATGCTAATGCAGAACGCCACAAGTTGTTTTTGTGCTGGTCAAGGGCAGTCAGGTCTGGAGTGAACCAAGGGCAATATCTGTTCTTAATTCTGCATTTTTTTAACGGGGCAGGTCGATTAGAAAGGCCTGCTCTCAGAAGTGTATTAGGGAGCGTTTGACAGTGATGAGGGGTGGTCGTCTGACAGCGGACCTATAGCGGATACAGGCAATGAGGCAGTGATCGCTGAGATCCTGATTGAAAACAGCGGAGGTGTATTTGGAGGGCAAGTTGGTCAGGATAATGCCTATGAGGGTGCCCATGTTTACAGATTTAGGGTTATACCTGGTGGGTTCCTTGATGATTTGTGTGTGATTGAGGGCATCTAGCTTAGATTGTAGGACTGCCGGGGTGTTAAAACTTGTTGATGATAGGGGGCAGTATTTTCACTTTGGATGAATTGCGTGCCCATAGTGAACTGCATCCTACTCTGTCCTAGATTTCTAATATATGCATAGTATTATTACCATTGGATAGAAAACACTCTGACGTTTCTAAAGCTGTTTGAATTATGTCTGTGAGTATAACAGAACTCATAGGGCAGGCAATCTTCCAAACAAGAAGTTAAATTCTGAATGTGGGTCAAATTTCAAGTCATCTTCCCTTCCTTTCCAAACAAGATATGGATCTGGTAGCACTTCCTACGCATTCCACTAGATATCTTCATTCAGTCGAACGTGGAATGGAGCATCTGGTGTGAACTTTGACCGAATGGGAGGGGTATTGGTCACGGTCTTGGCAGAATGCATTTCTCTGTGGGTGCCACCGTCGTTCCATGTGGCTGCAGATGAAAACGTATGATCCGGTTGGAACGTTATTGGATATATATATGAAAATAACATCCTGAAGATTGATTCTCTATGTAGTTTGACCAGTTTATTCGACCTGGAATACAGTGCCTTGCGAAAGTATTCGCCCCCCTTGAACTTTGCGACCTTTTGCCACATTTCAGGCATCAAACATAAAGATATAAAACTGTATTTTTTTGTGAAGAATCAACAACAAGTGGGACACAATCATGAAGTGGAACGACATTTATTGGATATTTCAAACTTTTTTAACAAATCCAAAACTGAAAAATTGGGCGTGCAAAATTATTCAGCCCCCTTAAGTTAATACTTTGTAGCGCCACCTTTTGCTGCGATTACAGCTGTAAGTCGCTTGGGGTATGTCTCTATCAGTTTTGCACATCGAGAGACTGACATTTTTTCCCATTCCTCCTTGCAAAACAGCTCGAGCTCAGTGAGGTTGGATGGAGAGCATTTGTGAACAGCAGTTTTCAGTTCTTTCCACAGATTCTCGATTGGATTCAGGTCTGGACTTTGACTTGGCCATTCTAACACCTGGATATGTTTATTTTTGAACCATTCCATTGTAGATTTTGCTTTATGTTTTGGATCATTGTCTTGTTGGAAGACAAATCTCCGTCCCAGTCTCAGGTCTTTTGCAGACTCCATCAGGTTTTCTTCCAGAATGGTCCTGTATTTGGCTCCATCCATCTTCCCATCAATTTTAACCATCTTCCCTGTCCCTGCTGAAGAAAAGCAGGCCCAAACCATGATGCTGCCACCACCATGTTTGACAGTGGGGATGGTGTGTTCAGCTGTGTTGCTTTTACGCCAAACATAATGTTTTGCATTGTTGCCAAAAAGTTCAATTTTGGTTTCATCTGACCAGAGCACCTTCTTCCACATGTTTGGTGTGTCTCCCAGGTGGCTTAGGGCAAACTTTAAATGACACTTTTTAAGGATTTCTTAAAGAAATGGCTTTCTTCTTGCAACTCTTCCATAAAGGCCAGATTTGTGCAATATACGACTGATTGTTGTCCTATGGACAGAGTTTCCCACCTCAGCTGTAGATCTCTGCAGTTCATCCAGAGTGTTCATGGGCCTCTTGGCTGCATCTCTGATCAGTCTTCTCCTTGTATGAGCTGAAAGTTTAGAGGGACGGCCAGGTCTTGGTAGATTTGCAGTGGTCTGATACTCCTTCCATTTCAATATTATCGCTTGCACAGTGCTCCTTGGGATGTTTAAAGCTTGGGAAATCTTTTTGTATCCAAATCCGGCTTTAAACTTCTTCACAACAGTATCTCGGACCTGCCTGGTGTGTTCCTTGTTCTTCATGATGCTCTCTGCGCTTTTAACGGACCTCTGAGACTATCACAGTGCAGGTGCATTTATACGGAGACTTGATTACACACAGGTGGATTGTATTTATCATCATTAGTCATTTAGGTCAACATTGGATCATTCAGAGATCCTCACTGAACTTCTGGAGAGAGTTTGCTGCACTGAAAGTAAAGGGGCTGAATAATTTTGCACGCCCAATTTTTCAGTTTTTGATTTGTTAAAAAAGTTTGAAATATCCAATAAATGTCGTTCCACTTCATGATTCTTCACAAAAAAATACAGTTTTATATCTTTATGTTTGAAGCCTGAAATGTGGCAAAAGGTCGCAAAGTTCAAGGGGGCCGAATACTTTCGCAAGGCACTGTATATATTTTAGAAGTTTTCGTGCGAGTTGTCCTGGACCAGCGTCAGCTTTTGGGCACGTGAGCTGAAAGTGCATTCTGATGAAAGATCATCAAAGTTAAGGGAATATTTGTGATGTAATTTCGTATTTCTGTTGACTCCAACATGGCGGAGAAATACTTTTACGTCTGAGCGCCGTCTCAGATTATTGCATGGTAGGCTTTTTTCGTAACATTTAAAAAAAATCGGAGACAGCGGTTGCATTAAGAACCTGTGTATCTTTAATTATATGTAGAACATCTATCTTTAGTCAAAGTTTATGATGAGTATTTCTGTTTTCTGGCGTAGATTTCTATAATTCCTCCGGATATTTTGGAGGCATTTCTGAACATGGCGTCAATGTAAACTGAGATTTGTGGATATAAATATGCATATCTAGTCACAATACCTATTTTCCACCATAATTTGCAAATAAATTCATTAAAAATCCTACAATGTGATTTTCTGGATTTTTTTCTCTCATTTTGTCTGTCATAGTTGAAGTGTACCTATGATGAAAATTACAGGCCTCTCATCTTTTTAAGTGCGAGAACTTGCACAATTGGTGGCTGACTAAATACTTGTTTGCCCCACTGTACAAGCCCTTAACCAACAATGCAGTTTAAAAAAAAAAGTGAATAAAATATTTACTAAATAAACTAAAGCAATGAAATGAAAAAGTATCACAGAACTGGATTTCTGTGTTCGCTGCTTGGTCCTCCTACCTTTCAGGTCTAGGTTCTTGGCCCCGTTGATGTTCTGTGTGACAGACTTGGCATCCACCTTCAGTGTGTGTGTGTTGGTGGCGTCCCTAGTGATGACTACGTTGTGCCACTGGTTGTCATTCAGAGCTCTCTCATTGTTTCCCTTCAGTAGACTGGGCCCGTTACCCAGATCAAACACATAGTGGACAAACCTAAGATGGGGACCAAGGATTTAATACAGCTGTGGGAGCATTTAACAGTACACAGTGGACAAACCTAGGATGGGGACCAAGGTTTTAATACAGCTGTGGGAGCATTTAACAGTACACAGTGGACTAACCTAGGATGGGGACCAAGGTTTTAATACAGCTGGGGTAGCATTCAACAGTACACATGTATCTATCTCTCTTCATGACTGTACTTGTTGTAACCTGCAAGTTACTCTGAATAAATACACTACTTCTAAACTAGGAGACAAGGAAACAAGGATACACACTATAGTACTTTTAAGTGCACTTCCCCCTAAGTGCACACTTATCTGTCACTTTACTTAGAGACACATTTCAGACGTGTGTGTCCGTTAGTGTACCTACTAGACCAGAGAGTAGAAGTGGACTCAGTTGAAGTGGGTGAGTGTAGGGGATATTACTCAGCTGTAGTGCCCACTACATTGAAGTGGAGGAGTGTGGGATTGGCACAGTCATTAAATATGATTGTAGGAACACTATGGAAGTGAGAGCTCTCCTTCTCCTCTTACTGCCAATCAATATACTTCTTAAAATGGGGCTAAAACGACCGGCAGGTGTCCACATAATTTACCCATAATCAAGTTATTCTGAAGGATAACCTTTGCCTCAGAATATCTTGCCTAGTCTTTTGGCATTTCTCACAACTTGGTAGTGAATATTTTCTTAACTATTCATGTTTTACTTGGACTATTTGAGTTTTATCACACCAACTAAAGACACTGAACCAACAAGGCCAGGTGAACTCCATAAGCTGACTCTTGCAAGCCCAATGCAGCCGTTTTCATCTCATTATCAAATCATTTTTTGGTAACAATTAAGTACCTTACTATAATAGTTATCTATACAAATTGTCAAAAAGCAACAACTACAGTTTTTGTAGCACAAAAAAAATATTATTCTCATTTGTCTGGGAGTGGTCTGAGTGAGGGAGCTAATTGGAGGCACTTAATTGGAGGGATATCTCAAATGGCAGAAAGGTTTGGAACTCTCTTTGTTATTGGTCTATTTATACAGCCTGGTGATGTCACCAGGCATGTCAAAACTCTGTCTATGCATAACCTGGGTTTTATTCATTCCAGAAACCGTTTACCACTTAAGAACCAAATGGAAGTTAACGGAGCAAAACAGACCAATTCAGGTAGGTGCCTCCCTGTTTTGTTTGCTTCCGTTTAAGAAACGTTTTGCAGCATATTTGTCAGAATGAGTACACCCCTGCAGATTGAAGGTCCTGTATAGATTGTATTTTCATCTAGCAACTATCAGGAAATAACACTGATCACATTTTCTTCACAAACAGTTTCATCAGCTATTGTACAATACGATACAAATCAAAAGGGGAAAGTACTGTGACGACACTGGGCCTTTAATTACATGACTAAGTACAGCTCAATAATGGTATCCTAAGTGACTCACCCTTTGACCAGCTCCACAGCAATGAAGTCGTTCCCGTCTCCACTGTTGAACAGTATGAATCCGTCCGGCGATGTAGTCTTGAACTGGAAGAACAGGTGCATGGTGGTGTAGGCCTGCAGGGTGGCAAGCCCCAAATAGCTGCCCTTGGACTTGAAGGTCACCGGGTCAGCAATGATGGAGCGCATGCCAAAGCGGGCGTTGAGCTCACAGAAGTCAATATCTCCATTCTTACACATGTCAATGTAGAACATACCGTTGAACTTCAGGCCCTAGGGGTTAGAGGTCAGAGGTCCGAGTTAGTTTTTGAGTATGACAATGGCGTTTGGTATCACGATAACCTAGTGAAGAAACTAATATGATGATAACTGCTTTTATCAACTGAAGAACATTAGTATTGCACCACTTTGATTAGCCTCTATGGTTAGGGAATAATAGCCAATCAGAGGCTGTAATCAGGTCTGACCATGATCCCCTCCTTCCCGTGCAGGTCAGTGCCTGGCAGATGCCAAATGATGTTTATGATTGAACACGTGCTTCTGCCAGTACATGCTGGTCCTACCTGCAGGTGTCCAATGAAAGAGGAGGGGGAGGACGAGACGAAACGCTTCTCTGTCAGAATGCCTGTCTCCACATTATGGAACTCCAGACGGGTGTGGTCGCCTGCCATCTGGCCTGGAGAGAGAGAGAAGGGGACAGAGACAGAGCGAGAGTGAATGGGAGAGAGAGAGAGAGGAGAGAGAGTGAGAGCGATAGAATGAGAATGAGAGGGAGAATGAGAGAGGGAGAGAGAGAATGAGAGAATGAGAGAGGGAGAATGAGAGAGGGAGAGAGAGAATGAGAGAGGGAGAGAGAGAATGAGAGAGGGAGAATGAGAGAATCAGAGAGAGAGAGAGAGAAAAAGAGAAAGAGGGAAAGAGAAAGAGGGAGAGAGAGAGAAAGAGAGAGGGAGAATCAGAGAATCAGAGAGAGAGAGAAAGAGAAAGAGGGAGAGAGAGAATGAGAGGGAGAATCAGAGAATCAGAGAGAGAGAGAAAGAGAGAGGGAGAGAGAGAGAGAAAGAGAGAGAAACATGTAGGGGGGGAGAAGGGTCAAAGAGGTAAAGAGGAGGGAGAAAGGTAGGATAGGAATTTCAAAGGATTTCACCTCTTTATTAGTAAAAAAAAGAGCAAATACATTCTCATCACATCAGAACCAGTACCTTCAGACATGTCTTCATCGACTGTCAGTTTGAAGTTTTTACCGCGTCGGACCACTCTGACAGAGTGCCAGTCATTATCATTGAGCTTTTGTCCCGCATATAGAGTCTCTGGTCCCTTGCCTGAGAATGACCGTTAGTTAGTTCAGGGTTAGGGTTAGTCAGCAACACAAACCAAACCTTCGTTTTCTCTGGGTGAGCTGGGGTTTGTCTACCAGTAACCAATTTCTGTAGGCCAGAAAATGAGAAAGTGTTTTGGGGACACTGATTGTAGCTAGGGATCTCGCATGCGGGACACCAGGTTGGGTTGCTTTCTGTGCATGTTCTGTTTACTTTGCCCACTCTGAAATCAAAGAGTTGGTTTGGCTTACAACAAAAATAAAGGAGAAAAGACCTGAAGAGATTATAATACATTGCAAAGATATATGTTTGTACTTGATCATCTACCATCTCTTAAGATTGTAAATACAGTAAAATGATAATAGATATTACGCTAAGATTCTAAATACAGTAAAGTAATAATAGATGTTACTCTAAGACTCTAAATACAGTAAGATAATAACTGGTGTTACTCTGACACTATAAATACAGTAAGATATTAACTGGTGTTACTCTGACACTATAAATACAGTAAGATAATAACTGCTGTTACTCATAAAAGGGCTCAGATCTTTTTTCAAGGAGTATGAGACCGTACATATGTGCCTACAGTATGGAGAACGTTTCTTCAAAAACAAATTCCTCAACCACCCACATGAGGGCGTGTCAAGCCCATGGTGTGCAACCACAGGGAGTTCAACGTTTATGTTTATGTGTGTACCTGCAGCCTCATTAGTTGTGGTGTGTAATCAGAGACATTGATCAGTATAATTAGAGTGAACGAGTGTGTCTGATCTGTCACTCAAACTGAGATCCACCGTCGAATAGAACTGCAGCTGAGACACACTGTCAACCTCAGGTAGACATACATACATACACACACATACACACGCACATACGCACACACATACATACACACATACATACACAAATACATACATTCACACACATACGCACACACACAAAAGCACAAAGAACAATCTTAAATAGAAAACATTCTTTGCAAACATTATTCAGGGCGTAAACCGAGTCCTTCTCATTAATACACACATTAATACACTGCTGTCATGTTGTCATGACCAAAACAAACTCAAAGACCTCTTTATGAGTAAGAGCAGTATCACTAAATCTTTATAAGCCACACTACAATGTAACAAACATTAATTTTAAAGAAAATGTACGTGAATTTCTGTAACATTTTCAAATATGTATTTTTTTTTAACTAACCTTAAAAAGATCAAGAAAAGTTGGCTAATTGAGTTGAGTTAACATATAGCTAATTATGTATAGAAACATCACACTTTAATCATAAGGTCTTTGATCTTAGCTGATCTATTATCAATGCAATTTCCTTATCCCACTTCTGTGCATTATCCTATCTATACAAATCATGTCAAAAATAATGATATCATATTCATTTAAATAAGAATTCTCCATCAAGTGGAGTATAGACTTACTGGTGTTACAGTTTATCCTGACACAGTCTAGATAGGGGGGAAATAAGTGACAGATGAAATCGCATCCTTCAAGGTAAAAGCTGCTGACATCCAAGAACAGAAACTCCACCTTCCGGGGACGGTCACATGACATCGGCGGCCATTTCAGGTAGTTAGGATAAGTTGTGATGATGGTCAACATCAAACTGCCATTTTGGATCTCTATCTTTTTTTAGGTCTGAACAGATGCATGAAATATATTTTCAAAATATAATGTTGTTTTCAAATTTCAACATGTGTTTTTATAGTTTAGGATTTGAAGCCTATTTTTTAAAATGGCCACTTGCAGTTCATTGGCCACATCGATTTACTAACCCAGAATTTTGTAACCATACTTTGTTATTCTGCACCTGTAGCCATCAGTTATTTATATCAAATGTATATCATATTGGAGTATGATACATCCTACACTTTAGGTTGCAAACGGTATACAAGATAGGCCTATATCTCAACCAATAGGGAATAAGTAGTGTTGTGATTGGTCAGGTGATCTGGGTTAGGATCCATGTGACCCAGCTCGTCATGTACAGTCAACCGCAACAGAAAAGTGGGAGCAAACAGCGTCGATCCAGTCAGCACCAGCGCCGTACAGTGGCCTAGCAGGACCTCAGAGGGTTCCAGGCTACCTCAGACCTCAGCACTAACACAAAGACAGCAAAGGTATAGGATACGTTTGTATGAGAGAAACCAGCCAAATCCCATTAGATATTGTGTATTGAAGTCCTATATACTAGTCAGACTCTGAGAATAATAGTTGGCAACATTAGGAAAGTGACAGTTATAATGTGTCCATAACATAATGTAAAACTGAGTGAAATACACAGGTCAATTTCCATTGATCCCCCATCTTTATAAGCATACAGATGGAGGATCTTAATTTGAGCAACAAAAGTGTGATCAAATTAAAGCAATTCACTATAGCTTAGTAGAACCTTCAAGGGATCTTAAAAATTGAAATAATTTAGCAAAATGATCCTTGATTTGACCTTCTTAAAACAATTCCATATCTTAATAGTATCCCCCCTTATGTGTTAAGATCCTACATATGTATGTGTTGACAGCAGTGGAGGCTGCTGAGGGGAGGACAGCTCATCATCATGGCTAGAATAGAATGTAATGGAGTTGAATACCAGTCCATTCAGTGCATTATTATTAGCCGTCCTCCCCTCAGCAGCCTCCACCGGTTGACAGGTACAGTTTGTTTGTGTTTTGCATGAGGGTGGATATAGAGGAAGGCAAGCTAGACAAAGCTAGCTTAATGTTTGTGTCCACGTGTGTATAGATAAAGAAACGGGTGCTGCTATACTATCCTATATGCCACCATCTGCAGGCTTGCTGTGTGCTGTGGGCTCGAGCTGTATGCTAGGCGGGCCGCAGGCTAAGGGCCGTTGAAGGGGTGATCATCTTTGAACAAGGCGACATGGGAAACACCACCTACACTACTGTAGGGGTGCTAATGGGTGGAACCATGGACCGAACCAAAATAAAAAATACAGGAAATAATCAACAAAACACGGTTACGACAACAAAAAACCCAGACAGTAAGAATGTAGGATAATAATGTATTATTGAGATGTAGTTATACAGTACCAGTAGAACGTTTGGACACACCTACTCAATCAAAGGTTTTTCTTTATTTTTACTACTTTCTACATTGTAGAATAATAGTGAAGACATAAAAACTATGAAATAACACATATGGAATCATGTAGTAACCAAAAAAGGAGGTGTGATGGCGTGGGGGTGCTTTGCTGGACGCTGTCTGTGATTTATTTATCATTCAAGGCACACTTTAATCTGCATTGCTACTACAGCATTAAACAGCGATATGCCATCACATTTGGTTTGCATTTAGTATGACTATGTTTTTCAACAGGAGAGTGACCAAAACACACCTTCAGGCTGTGTAAGGGCTATTTTACCAAGATGGAGAGTGATGGAGTGCTACATCAGATGACCTGGCCTCCACAATCACCCGACCTCAACCCATTTGAGATGGAGTCGGACTGCAGAGTGAAGGAAAAGCAGCCAACAAGTGCTCAGCACATGTGGGAACTCCTTCAAGACTGTAGGAAAAGCATTCAAGGTGAAGCTGGTTGAGAGAATGCCAAGAGTGTGCAAAGCTGTCATCAAGGCAACGGGTGGCTACTTTGAAGAATCTCAAATATAAAATATGTTTTGATTTGTTTAACACTTTTTGTTTCTATATGACTCCATATGTGTTATTTCACAGTTGTTATGTCTTCACTATTATTCTACAATGTAGAAAAAAGTAAAAAATAAAGAAAAACCCTGGAATGAGTAGGTGTGTCCAACCTTTTGACTGGTACTTTATATCAGAACCTTTGGATGGGAAGGAGAGAAAAATGGCCATCATAATAAGAGGACCTTGTTATTTTAAGAAGTCCTGTAATTGAGGGGTGAAACAGGCCTATGTAATGTATAATAAAACAATGTTTGATAGCATGTAAGTAACTGAACATCTCCAGCCTAATATCTGAGAAATGTTCCTTTCTACTTGTGAACATGACTGACTATTTCTCAATATCTTAATGAAAATGACTGTGATAATCATGGATACGGTGATTTAATTGTTAGATGAATTGTAAAATATTCTACAGTGATGACATAGCAGCAAAGCAAGAACATCTAAATATATGATGCGGAGCAAATACAATCCATGCAACTACTGTACAAGAAAACAGCTGTAGTTTGACCCAAACAAAAATAATTCATGAAAACAATGACTAACAAAAACTACCATGTGTCAACTCGAACAGACCTCCCCTGAAGACACCGGGACGGGGAGGGTTAACAGTTTCATACGATACCTAGGTTGACCGTGAGTTTGACACGGCCGCTGTCCAGCTCCAGGCGGAGCGTGTCGGCAGAGTCCCGGGAGGTAGCGGCCATGAGGAGCCCAAATGCACGCTGGGACATAAAGCGTAGGGAGACGTCCTCTGCCTCTGTGTGCATCACGGCAGGCATCACCACCTTCATGTACATACTGCCATCATAGCTCAGGATAGACGCCTCTGTATTAAAGGGAAGGGGGGGGGGGTCAGAGATGAGGAAGTAGCGCAGATAGTATATTTAAGCAATAAGGCCCGAAGGGGTGTGGTATAGTGAGTCCAATATACCACGCCTAAGGGCCGTTCTTAGCTGTGGTATATTGACCGTATACCACAAACCCCTAAAGTGCCTTATTGCTATTATAAGTACTTTACCAATGTAATTAGAACACTAAACAGTAAAGTAATTTGTCTCATGTTCCGGCTTACAGCCAATCAGGATCCAGGTCGCAAAACATTTGGTTTATAATATAGCACACGCCATGTAACAGACTCAAATTAGCACAAATGTGTTTCAATGAAAGTTAATGGCAAACAATCACCTCAAAATACATGTCAAAATGGAAGAAAAATGACATATTTTTTAAGATAAATAAAAATGCATAACCTAAAATAGTTGTTGTATTCAGATAATATATTTAGACAAGCATAAATTAGTCAAGGAGTAAAATGTAGCTTAACATATCCCATAATACGTTACATGGACGCACTCTGTGTGAAATAATAGGGTTTGACATGTTTTTTTAAATAACTAACCCTTCCTCTGTCCCTCATACATACGACATCTGTAAGGTCCCTCAGTGAGGTAGTGTATTTCATGCACATATTCAAATAGAAAGACCAGGGAGGCTGGCCATTCCATTATTTAAAAACACTATGCAAGAGAGGTACAAAGTACAACATCTGTTACACATAAACTCACAGGCCTACAGTACACATCCCTTGTGTCTTATTGATGAAAACACACATACCACATACACACTTAGACCCATGTACTACATCTATCACGTGACAACACTGTTCCTGAAAGCCCAGACTCCATCACGTGACAACACTGTTCCTGAACACCCAGACTCCATCATGTGACAACACTGTTCCTGAACGCCCAGACTCCATCACGTGACAACACTGTTCCTGAACGCCCAGACTCCATCACGTGACAACACTGTTCCAGAAAGCCCAGACTCCATCACGTGACAACACTGTTCCAGAAAGCCCAGACTCCATCACGTGACAACACTGTTCCTGAACGCCCAGACTCCATCATGTGACAACACTGTCCCTGAACGCCCAGACTCCATCACGTGACAACACTGTTCCTGAACGCCCAGACTCCATCATGTGACAACACTGTTCCAGAAAGCCCAGACTCCATCACGTGACAACACTGTTCCTGAACGCCCAGACTCCATCACGTGACAACACTGTTCCAGAAAGCCCAGACTCCATCACGTGACAACACTGTTCCTGAACGCCCAGACTCCATCACGTGACAACACTGTTCCTGAAAGCCCAGACTCCATCACGTGACAACACTGTTCCTGAACGCCCAGACTCCATCACGTGACAACACTGTTCCTGAACGCCCAGACTCCATCATGTGACAACACTGTTCCTGAACGCCCAGACTCCATCATGTGACCCAGGCTCCAAACACAATGATCAACATGCAGAACATTAAAACATCAACCTCTTCTTTCCTCTGCATTTTCCTCTCAACGCGGTGGGTTCCTTCACATGTTCTTTAACAAATACACTTGCACGCACACACAAAACACACACACACACACACACACACACACACACACACACACACACACACACACACACACACACACACACACACACACACACACACACACACACACACACACACACACACACACACACACAAACAGACACACAGAACTCTCTCTCCTGACTGACACAGCTACAGTGCATCCCGACCTATTCAAGTTAAACAGAGAGATTAGAGCACCAGGGGACACATTTACTCGCAACACTACCCTTTTCTGCAGTTCACACCTGTCATCGTGGTGGTGAGTGGCAGGCAGCAGGGCTATAATGCTGGAAGGTGTTCTGTTCTGGAAGAGATGTATTAAAAAGGGCAACCAGCTGTGAAATACCTGCTTTGACACCTCAGCTTTAGAATATAAAAATTGTCCTCTGGGCTCAGAAATGCAGCTCCGTTTTATTTCGATTGAAATAAGAAAGGCTCTCTGTACATGCAAATAAATGTGCAGAGTAAACGTCACTCATGTTACGTTTCATAATGTTTCTGTGATTTGATATTGACATTGATTTAATTTGAGCTTTTCTCATTGCAGTTACATCTTATTTGAACGACAGAGCTCGACATTATATCTACAATTTACGGCAATCCAAAAGTCTCTATGCCACAAATATGTTACGAAACCAGATGCTTTGAACCATAGGTGATTTGACAACTCTTAGGTAACTAACAGCAACAACAGCTAGATACAGTAGCTAGCTGGTGTCCAGTAAACTATCAAATCAAATTCTATTTGTCACATACGCCAAATACAACAGCTGTAGACCTTACTTACAAGCCCTTTAACCAACAACACTTTAAGAAGTTAAGGAAAAAGTATTGAGTAAAAAATAGATCAGAAAACCGAGTAAATTATTGTACCGCGCTCTGTAGCCCAGAGGCTAATCAGGGAAGACCAGACCAGGTCAAGGCTCTCTACTTCTTTCTCTCCATTTCCCAACGCTGACACATAAACACTCACATACTGTAGGCTGACATGCAAATGGACCCCGATTCTCTTTATAGTGCACTCCATTCGACCAGGGCCCATAGAGTTTTGGTCAAAAGTTGTAGATTATATGGAGAATAGAATGCCATTTGGGACGCACTAACACTACCCCTCCTGTCAGGCAGGGCCAAGCTTTTGATTTCAGCCCAGCCACGCCGGGCCCAGGTCCAAGATCACAGGCAGGAAAACCAGGTGAGAGACGTAGTGTGTGAGTGAGAGCGTGTCTGGCTGGCTGACCACAGAGAACAACTTGAATAGACATGGAAGGACACAAAATAACAATCATTTATCAAGTGTGTGGTTTTTCTTGAAGAAAAATGCATTGCAGACAAGTTCAAGTGTTCAATACAAAACTGAAGGTGTTTGTGAGGATAATATAAGATTCAGTCAGTACTATGAAATTGCTGCAGTTCACAAAATCTTAGGCTACACTACAAGTCTTGCAGTTAAAAAACAATGCATGGAAACGATGAAACGCAAGGCATTTATTCCACATTAATCATATAAGAAGTACACTGTTAAAATAGAAAGACTACTCAAAACCCCCTCATTGTAAAACCATGAAATATAGTGCACCTTAGCTGAGCTCTGGTGTTTGGAGGGTGTTTGGAGAGTGTTTGGAGGGTGTTCGGAGGGTGTTCGGAGGGTGTTCGGAGTGTGTTCGGAGTGTGTTCGGAGGGTGTTCGGAGAGTGTTCGGAGGGTGTTCGGAGGGTGTTCGGAGGGTGTTCGGAGTGTGTTCGGAGGGTGTTCGGAGAGTGTTCGGAGGGTGTTCGGAGGGTGTTCGGAGAGTGTTCGGAGAGTGTTCGGAGGGTGTTCGGAGTGTGTTCGGAGTGTGTCCGGAGGGTGTTCGGAGGGTGTTCGGAGGGTGTTCGGAGTGTGTCCGGAGGGTGTTCGGAGTGTGTTCGGAGTGTGTCCGGAGAGTGTTCGGAGGGTGTTTGGAGAGTGTTTGGAAGGTGTTAGGAGGGTGTTTGGAGAGTGTTCGGAGGGTGTTCGGAGAGTGTTTGGAAGGTGTTAGGAGGGTGTTTGGAGAGTGTTCGGAGGGTGTTCGGAGGGTGTTCGGAGTGTGTTCGGAGGGTGTTCGGAGAGTGTTCGGAGAGTGTTTGGAGGGTGTTCGGAGTGTGTTCGGAGTGTGTTCGGAGTGTGTCCGGAGAGTGTTCGGAGGGTGTTCGGAGGGTGTTTGGAAGGTGTTAGGAGGGTGTTTGGAGAGTGTTTGGACGGTGTTTGGAGAGATTTTGGAGTGTTTGGATGGTGTTGCAGTTAAAAAACAATGCATGGAAACGATGAAACGCAAGGCATTTATTCCACATTAATCATATAAGAAGTACACTGTTAAAATAGAAAGACTACTCAAAACCCCCTCATTGTAAAACCATGAAATATAGTGCACCTTAGCTGAGCTCTGGTGTTTGGAGGGTGTTTGGAGAGTGTTTGGAGGGTGTTCGGAGGGTGTTCGGAGGGTGTTCGGAGTGTGTTCGGAGTGTGTTCGGAGGGTGTTCGGAGAGTGTTCGGAGGGTGTTCGGAGGGTGTTCGGAGGGTGTTCGGAGTGTGTTCGGAGGGTGTTCGGAGAGTGTTCGGAGGGTGTTCGGAGGGTGTTCGGAGAGTGTTCGGAGAGTGTTCGGAGGGTGTTCGGAGTGTGTTCGGAGTGTGTCCGGAGGGTGTTCGGAGGGTGTTCGGAGGGTGTTCGGAGTGTGTCCGGAGGGTGTTCGGAGTGTGTTCGGAGTGTGTCCGGAGAGTGTTCGGAGGGTGTTTGGAGAGTGTTTGGAAGGTGTTAGGAGGGTGTTTGGAGAGTGTTCGGAGGGTGTTCGGAGAGTGTTTGGAAGGTGTTAGGAGGGTGTTTGGAGAGTGTTCGGAGGGTGTTCGGAGGGTGTTCGGAGTGTGTTCGGAGGGTGTTCGGAGAGTGTTCGGAGAGTGTTTGGAGGGTGTTCGGAGTGTGTTCGGAGTGTGTCCGGAGGGTGTTCGGAGGGTGTTCGGAGGGTGTTCGGAGTGTGTCCGGAGGGTGTTCGGAGTGTGTTCGGAGTGTGTCCGGAGAGTGTCCGGAGGGTGTTCGGAGGGTGTTTGGAAGGTGTTAGGAGGGTGTTTGGAGAGTGTTTGGACGGTGTTTGGAGAGATTTTGGAGTGTTTGGATGGTGTTTGGAGGATGTTTGGAGAGTGTTTTGAGGGTGTTTGGGGGGTGTCTGAAATACCCAGAGTGGTTCTTCAATATGAATAATTGTGTTTTATGATATTGTTGTGAAAACCCTTCTAGGTGTTTCAGTGCATTTAAAAGGCAGCATCAAAACACTAAGATAGCAAAGGTAATGTGAGGTAACATTTGTAAAGTGGGACTTCATCACTGGTATTCCTGTGAGAAGGGAAATGTGAACACGGGTCTCCTGCTTAGTGCACTCAGCCAGTCTTTAGGACTAAACTGTTGTGCTGAACCACCCTTGTTAAAATGAGCAAATTGGGCCCGATTCAGACTTGAGATAAGTCGTTTTAACATCGACTCAATAAGACATGGACTTAAGGCCATGTTAAATGAACTTATCTCAAGTCTGAATAGGGCTTAGGGAGAATATTCTTGCGTGAAAGTCCACCTTAATTGTACCTGTGCTTTGTTTAGACAGATGCTCCAGCACCACATGTTACTGCATCCTACTTCTGACATTCCTATTGTTATCTTGTTGCTATATTTGCATATCTTAATCACCTATGCATTTTGCATATTGCTATTTGCTAATAATTTGTTCTTAAACTGACTTTCCTAGTGAAATAAATGTTATATAAAAAATGCAAGACACCACACACAGAAATCAGAACCATGGACAGCCACATCATATTTAGCTTACGTTAATTGGACTAAATCGTTTTTTGGCATCTTTTAGTTGTCACTGTATTAAACTAAGCATAAGTGATTAGAAAACGTTGAAATAGAGAAGTGTAAATGGTGCTGGAATAGTGGAGGCAGCTCCTGTTTTCTTTCCAACTTGTGATAATTCTACATGGTTCAAAATCAATAGTTGTTTAGTGGTCCAAAAATGTCTGAAACATTAACTAGCTTGACCAGGCTGTAGGTCATGTAACTGTCTGTTACTGTACATGCAATATGCTTTGTGGACTTCACTGGACAGATGTTGCTCTCCGGTTTTGTGATGAAATAAAGAGTGCTTTTTCCGCCACGGTGTCTTCTTATCGTCTTGGCCTTTAAATAAGAACTAACAGGTTATAGAACAAACAATTATCACAACACATAGGCTGCTTTTACCCACCCACCGCCACTGCAGACAGTCAATCGTATCATCTAAGTCAACTGTATTGTGATTCCATCCATCTGAACAATCTTCCATGCTTCATACCATCATCTGAATATAAAGACTCAGATTAGCATAATGGGTGACTAACAATAGAAGTCATTGTCTGTATTTTTTTCCATGAATGTCAAATATCAGTTGATTTTTTAAATGATTCATATGATTAATACCTTAGAGATCTTTGAACTTTATTACTCTATCAATATAATACACAAAATACAAATTGACCTGTTAATATTTTGTCATTTGATAATTTGCCGCTTGGGCAGTTTATTCAACACAGATTGAGGACCTAGCAGCTGAGGACTGTAACTGTTTTTTATTAAATGTTGTGTTTTGTATTGATTGCTGTGTTGGTTAACATTGTATTTGGTTGTTCTGTGATCAGGTCACCCTTGGGAATGAGACCCTGGTCTCAATGAGCTTTCCCTGAATAAGGAAAGAATAAATCATTTTTTAAAATTTATTCTGAACCAGGAACCAAGCAAGTAATTTAAGAGTTTGGTCTTGTGACAATAGCTTATCCAAAGCTGTGACTCCTACTATGCTCATACACATATTCCCAGAGCTCTTCAGTAACACAACACATGAGAGAACAGGAGGGAGGACGATCCCAGAGCTCTTCAGCAACACAACACATGGAGAACAGCAGGGAGGACGATCCCAGAGCTCTACAGCAACACAACACATGGAGAACAGCAGGGAGGACGATCCCAGAGCTCTACAGCAACACAACACATGGAGAACAGCAGGGAGGACGATCCCAGAGCTCTACAGCAACACAACACATGGAGAACAGCAGGGAGGACGATCCCAGAGCTCTACAGCAACACAACACATGGAGAACAGCAGGGAGGACGATCCCAGAGCTCTACAGCAACACAACACATGGAGAACAGCAGGGAGGACGATCCCAGAGCTCTACAGCAACACAACACATGGAGAACAGCAGGGAGGACGATCCCAGAGCTCTACAGCAACACAACACATGGAGAACAGCAGGGAGGACGATCCCAGAGCTCTACAGCAACACAACACATGGAGAACAGGAGGGAGGACGATCCCAGAGCTCTACAGCAACACAACACATGGAGAACAGGAGGGAGGACGATCCCAGAGCTCTACAGCAACACAACACATGGAGAACAGGAGGGAGGACGATCCCAGAGCTCTTCAGCAATGAGGTGATTATAGCTACTCAAGCACTTTGGAGACTAATAACTGGTTTACGCCCTGGTAACAGGCTAGGTGATCAGCGCCTGCATGGAACTAAATGTGTCTGTGGTGTATGTATCTCTCTCTCTGTGTGTGTGTGCGTGTGTGTGCGTGTGAGTGTGAGTGTGAGTGTGAGTATGAGTGTGTGTGTGTGTGTGTGTGTGTGTGTGTGTGTGTGTGTGTGTGTGTGTGTGTGTGTGTGTGTGTGTGTGTGTGTGTGTGTGTGTGTGTGTGTGTGTGTGTGTGTGTGTGTGTGCGTGTGAGTGTGAGTGTGAATATGAGTGTGTGTGTGTGTGTGTGTGTGTGTGTGTGTGTGTGTGTCACACACACACACTCCCCCACATACACTACACTGCTGCTATGCATACACAGCTGTGTGTAATTCTGAAGAGAGACATCAACAGCTCTGAACAGCTCATCTCAGATGGTAATTAAGGAAGGGGGAGTTAGAGCCACTTTACATAATTATAAATAGTGGCAGAAGATGGAGGGAGCAGGAAGGAGGGAGGAAGATGAGGAAGGTTATTAACAACATGAAAGCATCACAGCACAGATCTGTGATATGGAGATGGAGGGGGTGGTCCATGTTGAGCTCAGCACGGTTTTCTGTGAAGTACAATTTCTGCAGAAGCATTTAACATGGAAGAAAACATTGCAGATGTCTGTTTTGAAGTGTTGGTGTGTGTCCCCGTTGAATGTGTGTATGTCTGTGTGCGAGTGTGTGTTTACTAAAGACTAAAGTCCCTCTCAGAGTTAGGCAGCGGGAAATGGCTCCACTTGACAGAAGAGGCTCTATGCGTTGAGCGGACATAATTACCCATAATCCACCCATTTCACTCAGTGTAGAGTGAGAGACAGAGACAACATTATGTCAGTGTTTCATCAGAGACAACATTATGTCAGTGTTTCAACATAGACAACATTATGTCAGTGTTTCATCAGAGACAACATTATGTCAGTGTTTCAACAGAGACATAGACAACATTATGTCAGTGTTTCAACAGACACAGAGACAACATTATAGCAGTGTTTCAACAGAGACAATATTATAGCAGTGTTTCAACAGAGACATAGACAACATTATGTCAGTGTTTCAACAGAGACAACATTGTCAGTGTTTCAACAGACACAACATTATAGCAGTGTTTCAACAGACACAGAGACAACATTATAGCAGTGTTTCAACAGAGACAACATTATAGCAGTGTTTCAACAGAGACATAGACAACATTATAGCAGTGTTTCAACAGACACAGAGACAACATTATAGCAGTGTTTCAACAGAGACAACATTATAGCAGTGTTTCAACAGAGACAACATTATAGCAGTGTTTCAACAGACACAACATTATAGCAGTGTTTCAACAGACACAACATTATAGCAGTGTTTCAACAGAGACAACATTATAGCAGTGTTTCAACAGAGACAACATTATAGCAGTGTTTCAACAGACACAACATTATAGCAGTGTTTCAACAGACACAACATTATAGCAGTGTTTCAACAGACACAACATTATAGCAGTGTTTCAACAGACACAGAGACAACATTATGTCAGTGTTTCAACAGAGACAGACAACATTATAGCAGTGTTTCAACAGACACAACATTATAGCAGTGTTTCAACAGAGACAACATTATAGCAGTGTTTCAACAGAGACAACATTATGTCAGTGTTTCAACAGAGACAACATTATGTCAGTGTTTCAACAGAGACAACATTATAGCAGTGTTTCAACAGACACAGAGACAACATTATAGCAGTGTTTCAACAGAGACAACATTATAGCAGTGTTTCAACAGAGACAACATTATGTCAGTGTTTCAACAGAGACAACATTATAGCAGTGTTTCAACAGACACAGAGACAACATTATGTCAGTGTTTCAACAGAGACAACATTATAGCAGTGTTTCAACAGAGACAACATTATAGCAGTGTTTCAACAGAGACAACATTATAGCAGTGTTTCAACATAGACAACATTATAGCAGTGTTTCAACAGACACAGAGACAACATTATAGCAGTGTTTCAACAGAGACAACATTATAGCAGTGTTTCAACAGAGACAACATTATAGCAGTGTTTCAACATAGACAACATTATAGCAGTGTTTCAACAGACACAGAGACAACATTATAGCAGTGTTTCAACAGAGACAACATTATAGCAGTGTTTCAACAGAGACAACATTATGTCAGTGTTTCAACAGAGACAACATTATAGCAGTGTTTCAACAGAGACAACATTATGTCAGTGTTTCAACAGAGACAACATTATGTCAGTGTTTCAACAGGCACAACATTATAGCAGTGTTTCAACAGACACAGAGACAACATTATAGCAGTGTTTCAACAGAGACATAGACAACATTATAGCAGTGTTTCAACAGACACAGACAACATTATAGCAGTGTTTCAACAGAGACATAGACAACATTATAGCAGTGTTTCAACATAGACAACATTATAGCAGTGTTTCAACATAGACAACATTATAGCAGTGTTTCAACAGGCACAACATTATAGCAGTGTTTCAACAGACACAGAGACAACATTATAGCAGTGTTTCAACAGAGACAACATTATAGCAGTGTTTCAACAGAGACAACATTATAGCAGTGTTTCAACAGAGACATAGACAACATTATAGCAGTGTTTCAACAGAGACAACATTATAGCAGTGTTTCAACAGAGACAACATTATAGCAGTGTTTCAACAGAGACATAGACAACATTATAGCAGTGTTTCAACAGAGACAACATTATAGCAGTGTTTCAACAGAGACAACATTATAGCAGTGTTTCAACAGAGACATAGACAACATTATAGCAGTGTTTCAACAGAGACATAGACAACATTATAGCAGTGTTTCAACAGAGACATAGACAACATTATAGCAGTGTTTCAACAGAGACATAGACAACATTATAGCAGTGTTTCAACAGAGACAACATTATAGCAGTGTTTCAACATAGACAACATTATAGCAGTGTTTCAACAGAGATAACATTATAGCAGTGTTTCAAAAGAGACATAGACAACATTATAGCAGTGTTTCAACAGAGACATAGACAACATTATAGCAGTGTTTCAACAGACAGAGACAACATTATAGCAGTGTTTCAACAGACACAAAGACAACATTATAGCAGTGTTTCAACAGAGACAACATTATAGCAGTGTTTCAACAGAGACAACATTATAGCAGTGTTTCAACAGAGACAACATTATAGCAGTGTTTCAACAGAGACAACATTATGTCAGTGTTTCAACAGAGACAACATTATAGCAGTGTTTCAACAGAGACATAGACAACATTATAGCAGTGTTTCAACAGAGACATAGACAACATTATAGCAGTGTTTCAACAGAGACATAGACAACATTATAGCAGTGTTTCAACAGAGACAACATTATAGCAGTGTTTCAACATAGACAACATTATAGCAGTGTTTCAACAGAGACAACATTATAGCAGTGTTTCAACAGAGACAACATTATAGCAGTGTTTCAACAGAGACAGAGACAACATTATAGCAGTGTTTCAACAGACACAGAGACAACATTATAGCAGTGTTTCAACAGACACAGAGACAACATTATAGCAGTGTTTCAACAGAGACAACATTATAGCAGTGTTTCAACAGAGACATAGACAACATTATAGCAGTGTTTCAACAGAGACATAGACAACATTATAGCAGTGTTTCAACATAGACAACATTATAGCAGTGTTTCAACAGAGACAGCATTATGTCAGTGTTTCAACAGAGACAACATTATGTCAGTGTTTCAACAGAGACAACATTATGTCAGTGTTTCAACAGAGACAACATTATAGCAGTGTTTCAACAGAGACAACATTATAGCAGTGTTTCAACAGAGACAACATTATAGCAGTGTTTCAACAGACACAGAGACAACATTATAGCAGTGTTTCAACAGACACAGAGACAACATTATAGCAGTGTTTCAACAGAGACATAGACAACATTATGTCAGTGTTTCAACAGAGACAACATTATGTCAGTGTTTCAACAGAGACAACATTATGTCAGTGTTTCAACAGAGACAACATTATAGCAGTGTTTCAACAGAGACAACATTATAGCAGTGTTTCAACAGAGACAACATTATAGCAGTGTTTCAACAGAGACAACATTATAGCAGTGTTTCAACAGAGACAACATTATGTCAGTGTTTCAACAGAGACAACATTATGTCAGTGTTTCAACAGAGACAACATTATGTCAGTGTTTCAACAGAGACAACATTATGTCAGTGTTTCAACAGAGACAACATTATGTCAGTGTTTCAACAGAGACAACATTATGTCAGTGTTTCAACAGAGACAACATTATGTCAGTGTTTCAACAGAGACAACATTATGTCAGTGTTTCAACAGAGACAACATTATAGCAGTGTTTCAACAGAGACAACATTATGTCAGTGTTTCAACAGAGACAACATTATAGCAGTGTTTCAACAGAGACATAGACAACAATATAGCAGTGTTTCAACAGAGACATAGACAACATTATAGCAGTGTTTCAACAGAGACAACATTATAGCAGTGTTTCAACAGACACAGAGACAACATTATAGCAGTGTTTCAACAGAGACAACATTATAGCAGTGTTTCAACAGACACAGAGACAACATTATAGCAGTGTTTCAACAGAGACAACATTATAGCAGTGTTTCAACATAGACAACATTATAGCAGTGTTTCAACAGAGACATAGACAACATTATAGCAGTGTTTCAACATAGACAACATTATAGCAGTGTTTCAATAGAGACAACATTATAGCAGTGTTTCAACAGAGACAGACAACATTATAGCAGTGTTTCAACAGAGACAACATTATAGCAGTGTTTCAACAGAGACAACATTATAGCAGTGTTTCAACAGAGACAACATTATAGCAGTGTTTCAACAGAGACAACATTATAGCAGTGTTTCAACATAGACAACATTATAGCAGTGTTTCAATAGAGACAACATTATAGCAGTGTTTCAACAGAGACAACATTATAGCAGTGTTTCAACAGAGACAACATTATAGCAGTGTTTCAACAGAGACAACATTATAGCAGTGTTTCAACAGACACAGAGACAACATTATAGCAGTGTTTCAACAGAGACAACATTATAGCAGTGTTTCAACAGAGACATAGACAACATTATAGCAGTGTTTCAACAGAGACATAGACAACATTATAGCAGTGTTTCAACAGAGACATAGACAACATTATAGCAGTGTTTCAACAGAGACATAGACAACATTATAGCAGTGTTTCAACAGAGACAACATTATAGCAGTGTTTCAACAGAGACAACATTATGTCAGTGTTTCAACAGAGACAACATTATAGCAGTGTTTCAACAGAGACAACATTATAGCAGTGTTTCAACAGAGACATAGACAACATTATAGCAGTGTTTCAACAGACCCAGAGACAACATTATAGCAGTGTTTCAACAGAGACAACATTATGTCAGTGTTTCAATAGAGACAACATTATGTCAGTGTTTCAACAGAGACAACATTATAGCAGTGTTTCAACAGAGACAACATTATAGCAGTGTTTCAACAGAGACAACATTATGTCAGTGTTTCAACAGACACAACATTATAGCAGTGTTTCAACAGACCCAGAGACAACATTATAGCAGTGTTTCAACAGAGACATAGACAACATTATAGCAGTGTTTCAACAGAGACATAGACAACATTATGTCAGTGTTTCAACAGAGACATAGACAACATTATGTCAGTGTTTCAACAGAGACATAGACAACATTATGTCAGTGTTTCAACAGAGACAACATTATAGCAGTGTTTCAACAGAGACAACATTATAGCAGTGTTTCAACAGAGACAACATTATAGCAGTGTTTCAACAGAGACAACATTATAGCAGTGTTTCAACAGAGACATAGACAACATTATAGCAGTGTTTCAACAGAGACAACATTATGTCAGTGTTTCAACAGAGACAACATTATAGCAGTGTTTCAATAGAGACAACATTATAGCAGTGTTTCAACAGAGACAACATTATAGCAGTGTTTCAACAGACACAACATTATAGCAGTGTTTCAACAGACCCAGAGACAACATTATAGCAGTGTTTCAACAGAGACGACATTATAGCAGTGTTTCAACAGAGACAACATTATAGCAGTGTTTCAACAGAGACAACATTATGTCAGTGTTTCAACAGAGACAACATTATAGCAGTGTTTCAACAGAGACAACATTGTCAGTGTTTCAACAGAGACAACATTATGTCAGTGTTTCAACAGAGACAACATTATGTCAGTGTTTCAACAGACACAACATTATAGCAGTGTTTCAACAGACCCAGAGACAACATTATAGCAGTGTTTCAACAGAGACATAGACAACATTATAGCAGTGTTTCAACAGAGACAACATTATAGCAGTGTTTCAACATAGACAACATTATAGCAGTGTTTCAACATAGACAACATTATAGCAGTGTTTCAACAGACACAGAGACAACATTATAGCAGTTTCAACAGAGACAACATTATAGCAGTTTCAACAGAGACAACATTGTAGCAGTGTTTCAACAGACACAGAGACAACATTATAGCAGTGTTTCAACAGACACAGAGACAACATTATGTCAGTGTTTCAACAGAGACAACATTATAGCAGTGTTTCAACAGAGACAACATTATAGCAGTGTTTCAACAGAGACAACATTATGTCAGTGTTTCAACATAGACAACATTACGTCAGTGTTTCAACATAGACAACATTATAGCAGTGTTTCAACATAGACAACATTACGTCAGTGTTTCAACAGAGACAACATTATAGCAGTGTTTCAACAGAGACAACATTATAGCAGTGTTTCAACAGAGACAACATTGTAGCAGTGTTTCAACAGAGACATAGACAACATTATAGCAGTGTTTCAACAGAGACATAGACAACATTATAGCAGTGTTTCAACAGAGACAACATTATAGCAGTGTTTCAACAGAGACAACATTATAGCAGTGTTTCAACATAGACAACATTATAGCAGTGTTTCAACAGAGACATAGACAACATTATAGCAGTGTTTCAACAGAGACATAGACAACATTATAGCAGTGTTTCAACAGAGACAACATTATAGCAGTGTTTCAACAGAGACATAGACAACATTATAGCAGTGTTTCAACAGAGACATAGACAACATTATAGCAGTGTTTCAACAGAGACATAGACAACATTATAGCAGTGTTTCAACAGAGACATAGACAACATTATAGCAGTGTTTCAACAGAGACATAGACAACATTATAGCAGTGTTTCAACAGAGACATAGACAACATTATAGCAGTGTTTCAACAGAGACATAGACAACATTATAGCAGTGTTTCAACAGAGACAACATTATAGCAGTGTTTCAACAGAGACAACATTATAGCAGTGTTTCAACAGAGACAACATTATAGCAGTGTTTCAACAGAGACAACATTATGTCAGTGTTTCAACAGAGACAACATTATAGCAGTGTTTCAACATAGACAACATTATAGCAGTGTTTCAACATAGACAACATTACGTCAGTGTTTCAACATAGACAACATTATAGCAGTGTTTCAACAGAGACAACATTATAGCAGTGTTTCAACAGAGACAACATTATAGCAGTGTTTCAACATAGACAACATTATAGCAGTGTTTCAACAGAGACATAGACAACATTATAGCAGTGTTTCAACAGAGACAACATTATGTCAGTGTTTCAACAGAGACAACATTATAGCAGTGTTTCAACAGAGACAACATTATGTCAGTGTTTCAACAGAGACAACATTATAGCAGTGTTTCAACATAGACAACATTATAGCAGTGTTTCAACAGAGACATAGACAACATTATAGCAGTGTTTCAACAGAGACAACATTATAGCAGTGTTTCAACAGAGACAACATTATAGCAGTGTTTCAACATAGACAACATTATAGCAGTGTTTCAACAGAGACATAGACAACATTATAGCAGTGTTTCAACAGAGACAACATTATGTCAGTGTTTCAACATAGACAACATTATAGCAGTGTTTCAACAGAGACATAGACAACATTATAGCAGTGTTTCAACAGAGACATAGACAACATTATAGCAGTGTTTCAACAGAGACAACATTATAGCAGTGTTTCAACAGAGACAACATTATAGCAGTGTTTCAACAGAGACAACATTATAGCAGTGTTTCAACAGAGACAACATTATAGCAGTGTTTCAACAGACACAGAGACAGCATTATGTCAGTGTTTCAACAGAGACAACATTATAGCAGTGTTTCAACAGAGACAACATTATGTCAGTGTTTCAACAGAGACAACATTATAGCAGTGTTTCAACAGACACAGAGACAGCATTATGTCAGTGTTTCAACAGAGACAACATTATAGCAGTGTTTCAACAGAGACAACATTATGTCAGTGTTTCAACAGAGACAACATTATAGCAGTGTTTCAACAGACACAGAGACAGCATTATGTCAGTGTTTCAACAGAGACAACATTATAGCAGTGTTTCAACAGAGACAACATTATGTCAGTGTTTCAACAGAGACAACATTATAGCAGTGTTTCAACAGACACAGAGACAACATTATAGCAGTGTTTCAACAGACACAGAGACAACATTATAGCAGTGTTTCAACAGAGACAACATTATAGCAGTGTTTCAACAGACACAGAGACAACATTATAGCAGTGTTTCAACAGACACAGAGACAACATTATAGCAGTGTTTCAACAGAGACAACATTATAGCAGTGTTTCAACAGAGACAACATTATGTCAGTGTTTCAACAGAGACAACATTATAGCAGTGTTTCAACAGAGACAACATTATGTCAGTGTTTCAACAGAGACAACATTATGTCAGTGTTTCAACAGAGACAACATTATAGCAGTGTTTCAACAGAGACATAGACAACATTATAGCAGTGTTTCAACAGAGACAACATTATAGCAGTGTTTCAACAGAGACAACATTATAGCAGTGTTTCAACAGAGACAACATTATAGCAGTGTTTCAACAGAGACAACATTATAGCAGTGTTTCAACAGAGACATAGACAACATTATAGCAGTGTTTCAACAGAGACATAGACAACATTATAGCAGTGTTTCAACAGAGACAACATTATAGCAGTGTTTCAACAGAGACAACATTATGTCAATGTTTCAACAGAGACAACATTATAGCAGTGTTTCAACAGAGACAACATTATAGCAGTGTTTCAACAGAGACATAGACAACATTATGTCAGTGTTTCAACAGAGACATAGACAACATTATAGCAGTGTTTCAACAGAGACAACATTATAGCAGTGTTTCAACAGAGACAACATTATAGCAGTGTTTCAACAGAGACAACATTATAGCAGTGTTTCAACATAGACAACATTATAGCAGTGTTTCAACAGAGACATAGACAACATTATAGCAGTGTTTCAACAGAGACATAGACAACATTATAGCAGTGTTTCAACAGAGACAACATTATAGCAGTGTTTCAACAGAGACAACATTATGTCAGTGTTTCAACATAGACAACATTATAGCAGTGTTTCAACAGAGACAACATTATAGCAGTGTTTCAACAGAGACATAGACAACATTATGTCAGTGTTTCAACAGAGACATAGACAACATTATAGCAGTGTTTCAACAGAGACAACATTATAGCAGTGTTTCAACAGAGACAACATTATAGCAGTGTTTCAACAGAGACAACATTATAGCAGTGTTTCAACAGAGACAACATTATAGCAGTGTTTCAACAGAGACAACATTATAGCAGTGTTTCAACAGAGACAACATTATAGCAGTGTTTCAACATAGACAACATTATAGCAGTGTTTCAACAGAGACATAGACAACATTATAGCAGTGTTTCAACAGAGACATAGACAACATTATAGCAGTGTTTCAACAGAGACATAGACAACATTATAGCAGTGTTTCAACAGAGACAACATTATAGCAGTGTTTCAACAGAGACAACATTATAGCAGTGTTTCAACAGAGACAACATTATAGCAGTGTTTCAACAGAGACAACATTATGTCAGTGTTTCAACAGAGACAACATTATAGCAGTGTTTCAACAGAGACAACATTATAGCAGTGTTTCAACAGAGACAACATTATAGCAGTGTTTCAACAGAGACAACATTATAGCAGTGTTTCAACAGAGACATAGACAACATTATGTCAGTGTTTCAACAGAGACATAGACAACATTATAGCAGTGTTTCAACAGAGACAACATTATAGCAGTGTTTCAACAGAGACAACATTATAGCAGTGTTTCAACAGAGACAACATTGTAGCAGTGTTTCAACAGAGACAACATTATAGCAGTGTTTCAACAGAGACAACATTATAGCAGTGTTTCAACAGAGACAACATTATAGCAGTGTTTCAACAGAGACAACATTGTAGCAGTGTTTCAACAGAGACAACATTATAGCAGTGTTTCAACAGAGACAACATTATGTCAGTGTTTCAACAGAGACAACATTATAGCAGTGTTTCAACAGAGACAACATTATAGCAGTGTTTCAACAGAGACATAGACAACATTATAGCAGTGTTTCAACAGAGACATAGACAACATTATGTCAGTGTTTCAACAGAGACATAGACAACATTATAGCAGTGTTTCAACAGAGACATAGACAACATTATGTCAGTGTTTCAACAGAGACATAGACAACATTATAGCAGTGTTTCAACAGAGACATAGACAACATTATGTCAGTGTTTCAACAGAGACATAGACAACATTATAGCAGTGTTTCAACAGAGACAACATTATAGCAGTGTTTCAATAGAGACAACATTATAGCAGTGTTTCAACATAGACAACATTATAGCAGTGTTTCAATAGAGACAACATTATAGCAGTGTTTCAACATAGACAACATTATGTCAGTGTTTCAACAGAGACAACATTATAGCAGTGTTTCAACAGAGACAACATTATAGCAGTGTTTCAACAGAGACAACATTATAGCAGTGTTTCAACAGAGACATAGACAACATTATAGCAGTGTTTCAACAGAGACATAGACAACATTATAGCAGTGTTTCAACAGAGACATAGACAACATTATAGCAGTGTTTCAACAGAGACATAGACAACATTATAGCAGTGTTTCAACAGAGACAACATTATAGCAGTGTTTCAACAGAGACAACATTATAGCAGTGTTTCAACAGACCCAGAGACAACATTATAGCAGTGTTTAAACAGAGACATAGACAACATTATAGCAGTGTTTCAACAGAGACAACATTATAGCAGTGTTTCAACAGACCCAGAGACAACATTATAGCAGTGTTTCAACAGAGACAACATTATAGCAGTGTTTCAACAGAGACAACATTATAGCAGTGTTTCAACAGACCCAGAGACAACATTATAGCAGTGTTTAAACAGAGACAACATTATAGCAGTGTTTCAACAGAGACAACATTATAGCAGTGTTTCAACATAGACAACATTATAGCAGTGTTTCAACAGAGACAACATTATGTCAGTGTTTCAACAGAGACAACATTATGTCAGTGTTTCAACAGAGACAACATTATGTCAGTGTTTCAACAGAGACAACATTATAGCAGTGTTTCAACAGAGACAACATTATAGCAGTGTTTCAACATAGACAACATTATAGCAGTGTTTCAACAGAGACAACATTATGTCAGTGTTTCAACAGAGACAACATTATGTCAGTGTTTCAACAGAGACAACATTATAGCAGTGTTTCAACAGAGACAACATTATAGCAGTGTTTCAACAGAGACAACATTATGTCAGTGTTTCAACAGAGACAACATTATGTCAGTGTTTCAACAGAGACAACATTATAGCAGTGTTTCAACAGAGACAACATTATAGCAGTGTTTCAACAGAGACAACATTATAGCAGTGTTTCAACATAGACAACATTATGTCAGTGTTTCAACAGAGACATAGACAACATTATAGCAGTGTTTCAACAGAGACAACATTATAGCAGTGTTTCAACAGAGACAACATTATAGCAGTGTTTCAACAGAGACAACATTATGTCAGTGTTTCAACAGAGACAACATTATAGCAGTGTTTCAACAGAGACAACATTATAGCAGTGTTTCAACAGAGACATAGACAACATTATAGCAGTGTTTCAACAGAGACAACATTATGTCAGTGTTTCAACAGAGACAACATTATGTCAGTGTTTCAACAGAGACAACATTATAGCAGTGTTTCAACAGACACAGAGACAACATTATAGCAGTGTTTCAACAGACACAGAGACAACATTATAGCAGTGTTTCAACAGAGTCATAGACAACATTATGTCAGTGTTTCAACAGAGACAACATTATAGCAGTGTTTCAACAGACACAGAGACAACATTATAGCAGTTTCAACAGAGACAACATTATGTCAGTGTTTCAACAGAGACAACATTATAGCAGTGTTTCAACAGAGACAACATTATGTCAGTGTTTCAACAGAGACAACATTATAGCAGTGTTTCAACAGACACAGAGACAACATTATAGCAGTGTTTCAACAGACACAGAGACAACATTATAGCAGTGTTTCAACAGAGTCATAGACAACATTATGTCAGTGTTTCAACAGAGACAACATTATAGCAGTGTTTCAACAGACACAGAGACAACATTATAGCAGTTTCAACAGAGACAACATTATGTCAGTGTTTCAACAGAGACAACATTATAGCAGTGTTTCAACAGAGACAACATTATAGCAGTGTTTCAACAGAGACAACATTATAGCAGTGTTTCAACAGAGACAACATTATGTCAATGTTTCAACAGAGACAACATTATAGCAGTTTTTCAACAGAGACAACATTATAGCAGTGTTTCAACAGAGACATAGACAACATTATAGCAGTGTTTCAACAGAGACATAGACAACATTATAGCAGTGTTTCAACAGAGACAACATTATAGCAGTGTTTCAACAGAGACAACATTATGTCAATGTTTCAACAGAGACAACATTATGTCAGTGTTTCAACAGAGACAACATTATAGCAGTGTTTCAACAGAGACAACATTATGTCAGTGTTTCAACATAGACAACATTATAGCAGTGTTTCAACAGAGACAACATTATAGCAGTGTTTCAACAGAGACATAGACAACATTATGTCAGTGTTTCAACAGAGACAACATTATAGCAGTGTTTCAACAGAGACAACATTATAGCAGTGTTTCAACAGAGACAACATTATAGCAGTGTTTCAACAGAGACAACATTATGTCAGTGTTTCAACAGAGACAACATTATAGCAGTGTTTCAACAGAGACAACATTATAGCAGTGTTTCAACAGAGACAACATTATGTCAGTGTTTCAACAGAGACAACATTATAGCAGTGTTTCAACAGAGACAACATTATAGCAGTGTTTCAACAGACACAGAGACAACATTATAGCAGTGTTTCAACAGACACAGAGACAACATTATAGCAGTGTTTCAACAGAGACATAGACAACATTATGTCAGTGTTTCAACAGAGACAACATTATAGCAGTGTTTCAACAGACACAGAGACAACATTATAGCAGTTTCAACAGAGACAACATTATAGCAGTGTTTCAACAGAGACATAGACAACATTATAGCAGTGTTTCAACAGAGACGACATTATAGCAGTGTTTCAACAGAGACAACATTATGTCAGTGTTTCAACAGAGACAACATTATAGCAGTGTTTCAACAGACACAGAGACAACATTATAGCAGTTTCAACAGAGACAACATTATAGCAGTGTTTCAACAGAGACAACATTATAGCAGTGTTTCAACAAAGACAACATTATGTCAGTGTTTCAACAGACACAGACAACATTATAGCAGTGTTTCAACAGAGACAACATTATAGCAGTGTTTCAACAGAGACAACATTATAGCAATGTTTCAACAGAGACAACATTATAGCAGTGTTTCAACAGAGACAACATTATAGCAGTGTTTCAACAGACCCAGAGACAACATTATAGCAGTGTTTCAACAGAGACAACATTATAGCAGTGTTTCAACAGAGACAACATTATGTCAGTGTTTCAACCGAGACAGAGACAACATTATAGCAGTGTTTCAACAGAGACAACATTATAGCAGTGTTTCAACAGAGACATAGACAACATTATGTCAGTGTTTCAACAGAGACAACATTATAGCAGTGTTTCAACAGAGACAACATTACGTCAGTGTTTCAACATAGACAACATTATAGCAGTGTTTCAATAGAGACAACATTATAGCAGTGTTTCAACAGAGACAACATTATAGCAGTGTTTCAACAGAGACAACATTATAGCAGTGTTTCAACAGAGACAACATTACGTCAGTGTTTCAACAGAGACATAGACAACATTATAGCAGTGTTTCAACAGAGACAACATTATAGCAGTGTTTCAACAGAGACAACATTATAGCAGTGTTTCAACAGAGACAACATTACGTCAGTGTTTCAACATAGACAACATTATAGCAGTGTTTCAATAGAGACAACATTATAGCAGTGTTTCAACAGACACAGACAACATTATAGCAGTGTTTCAACAGAGACAACATTATAGCAGTGTTTCAACAGAGACAACATTATGTCAGTGTTTCAACAGACACAGACAACATTATAGCAGTGTTTCAACAGAGACAACATTATAGCAGTGTTTCAACAGACACAGAGACAACATTATAGCAATGTTTCAACAGAGACAACATTATAGCAGTGTTTCAACAGAGACAACATTATGTCAGTGTTTCAACAGAGACAACATTATAGCAGTGTTTCAACAGAGACAACATTATGTCAGTGTTTCAACAGAGACAACATTATAGCAGTGTTTCAACAGAGATATAGAAAACATTATGTCAGTGTTTCAACCGAGACAGAGACAACATTATAGCAGTGTTTCAACAGAGACAACATTATGTCAGTGTTTCAACAGAGACAACATTATAGCAGTGTTTCAACAGAGACAACATTATGTCAGTGTTTCAACAGAGACAGACAACATTATAGCAGTGTTTCAACAGAGACAACATTATAGCAGTGTTTCAACAGACACAGAGACAACATTATAGCAGTGTTTCAACAGAGACGACATTATAGCAGTGTTTCAACAGAGACAACATTATAGCAGTGTTTCAACAGAGACATAGACAACATTATAGCAGTGTTTCAACAGAGACATAGACAACATTATAGCAGTGTTTCAACAGACACAGACAACATTATAGCAGTGTTTCAACAGAGACAACATTATAGCAGTGTTTCAACATAGACAACATTATAGCAGTGTTTCAACAGAGACATAGACAACATTATAGCAGTGTTTCAACAGAGACATAGACAACATTATAGCAGTGTTTCAACAGAGACAACATTATAGCAGTGTTTCAACAGACACAGACAACATTATAGCAGTGTTTAAACAGAGACAACATTATAGCAGTGTTTCAACAGAGACAGACAACATTATAGCAGTGTTTCAACAGAGACAACATTATAGCAGTGTTTCAACAGACACAGAGACAACATTATGTCAGTGTTTCAACAGAGACAGACAACATTATAGCAGTGTTTCAACAGAGACAACATTATAGCAGTGTTTCAACAGAGACAACATTATGTCAGTGTTTCAACAGAGACAGACAACATTATAGCAGTGTTTCAACAGAGACAACATTATAGCAGTGTTTCAACAGACACAGAGACAACATTATAGCAGTGTTTCAACAGAGACGACATTATAGCAGTGTTTCAACAGAGACAACATTATAGCAGTGTTTCAACAGAGACATAGACAACATTATAGCAGTGTTTCAACAGAGACATAGACAACATTATAGCAGTGTTTCAACAGACACAGACAACATTATAGCAGTGTTTCAACAGAGACAACATTATAGCAGTGTTTCAACATAGACAACATTATAGCAGTGTTTCAACAGAGACATAGACAACATTATAGCAGTGTTTCAACAGAGACATAGACAACATTATAGCAGTGTTTCAACAGAGACAACATTATAGCAGTGTTTCAACAGACACAGACAACATTATAGCAGTGTTTCAACAGAGACAACATTATAGCAGTGTTTCAACAGAGACAACATTATGTCAGTGTTTCAACAGAGACAGACAACATTATAGCAGTGTTTCAACAGAGACAACATTATAGCAGTGTTTCAACATAGACAACATTATAGCAGTGTTTCAACAGAGACATAGACAACATTATAGCAGTGTTTCAACAGAGACATAGACAACATTATAGCAGTGTTTCAACAGAGACATAGACAACATTATAGCAGTGTTTCAACAGAGACAACATTATAGCAGTGTTTCAACATAGACAACATTATAGCAGTGTTTCAACAGAGACATAGACAACATTATAGCAGTGTTTCAACAGAGACATAGACAACATTATAGCAGTGTTTCAACAGAGACAACATTATGTCGGTGTTTCAACAGAGACAACATTATAGCAGTGTTTCAACAGAGACAACATTATAGCAGTGTTTCAACAGAGACAACATTATGTCAGTGTTTCAACAGAGACAACATTATGTCAGTGTTTCAACAGAGACAACATTATAGCAGTGTTTCAACAGAGACAACATTATGTCAGTGTTTCAACAGAGACAACATTATGTCAGTGTTTCAACAGAGACAACATTATGTCAGTGTTTCAACAGAGACAACATTATAGCAGTGTTTCAACAGAGACAACATTATGTCAGTGTTTCAACAGAGACAACATTATAGCAGTGTTTCAACAGAGACAACATTATAGCAGTGTTTCAACAGACACAGAGACAACATTATAGCAGTGTTTCAACAGAGACAACATTATAGCAGTGTTTCAACAGAGACAACATTATGTCAATGTTTCAACAGAGACAACATTATAGCAGTGTTTCAACAGACACAGAGACAGCATTATGTCAGTGTTTCAACATAGACAACATTATAGCAGTGTTTCAACAGAGACAACATTATAGCAGTGTTTCAACAGAGACAACATTATGTCAGTGTTTCAACAGAGACAACATTATAGCAGTGTTTCAACAGAGACAAGATTATAGCAGTGTTGCAACAGAGACAACATTATGTCAGTGTTTCAACAGAGACAGACAACATTATAGCAGTGTTTCAACAGAGACAACATTATGTCAGTGTTTCAACAGAGACAACATTATAGCAGTGTTTCAACAGAGACAACATTATAGCAGTGTTTCAACAGACACAGAGACAACATTATAGCAGTGTTTCAACAGAGACAACATTATGTCAGTGTTTCAACAGAGACAACATTATAGCAGTGTTTCAACAGAGACAACATTATAGCAGTGTTTCAACAGACACAGAGACAACATTATGTCAGTGTTTCAACAGAGACAACATTATAGCAGTGTTTCAACAGAGACAACATTATGTCAGTGTTTCAACAGAGACAGACAACATTATAGCAGTGTTTCAACAGAGACAACATTATAGCAGTGTTTCAACAGAGACATAGACAACATTATAGCAGTGTTTCAACAGAGACAAGATTATAGCAGTGTTTCAACAGAGACATAGACAACATTATGTCAGTGTTTCAACAGAGACAGACAACATTATAGCAGTGTTTCAACAGAGACAACATTATGTCAGTGTTTCAACAGAGACAACATTATAGCA
>NC_048568.1:36680000-36707500 GCF_013265735.2 Oncorhynchus mykiss
GGCTGATCTAACAAAGGAGGTGAGAGAGTTCCAAAAAGACAGGCAGAACAGTAATAACGATCTGACCACACTAAGAGAGGAGCTGCAGGAGAGAAAAGGAACAGAGGACAGGCTGCATGAGAGAAAGAGAACAGAGGAGCAGCTAGAACATCCCTCTACGACCTGCCCACATACAGCAGAGGGGCCCAGCTCAGCCAGCCAGGCTTCCCCACCCCTGTCCTCATACAGCAGAGGAGCCCAGCTCAGCCAGCCAGGCTTCCCCAGCCCTGTCCTCACACAGCAGAGGAGCCCAGCTCAACCAGCCAGGCTTCCCCAGCCCTGTCCTCACACAGCAGAGGAGCCCAGCTCAACCAGCCAGGCTTCCCCAGCCCTGTCCTCACACAGCAGAGGAGCCCAGCTCAACCAGCCAGGCTTCCCCAGCCCTGCCCTCATACAGCAGAGGAGCCGAGCTCAGCCAGCCAGGCTTCCCCAGCCCTGCCTGCTGCACCCCTCCTCCCCAACCCACAGAACAGCCTCCCACTGACAGCGGCACCGGCACAGACCAGCCACACCACAGCTCCAACACCCACCAGCCCCCCCTCTACCCCTCCAGTCCAGAAGAAACACTGGCTGACACCGTCCTGTTGATGGACTCAAATGGGAAGTTTGTTCAGGAGAATAAACTTTTCCCCTTGACACAAAAGGAGAAAGGTGTGGTGCCCAACAACGCAGAGTACCATGGAGCTGCTTGATAAGGCCCATCTCGGGTTGCCAAGCCACATAATCATACACACCTGAAGCAACGGGGGGTGGCCACTTCACTACGGGGAGTGATTGAGAAGGCCTCCGCATTCTTCCCCAACTCAAGGATTGTGGTGTCAACCCTTCTACAGAGGAATGACTTCCACCCTGCCACAATCCAAAGAATACACGCCAGCCTCTCCTGGGACTGTTCCTTACAACCCAATATACACCTGTCCAACCATCTGGACTGTCTCTATGACCATGTTCACCTGTACAGGGAGACAGTCCCCATCCTTGCCAAGACTCTCAAGGATGTTCCTTTAAACCGCAGCCCGACCTCTCCACCCTTGAACAGCGAGCAAATCTCCACCCCTCCGAGATCACGAGACAACACCCGAGACCAGCATCCTGGACCCCCCAGCCACGACCACGGCACCACCAACCTCAATGCTCACCACAGCCAGCGCAGCGCAGCACAGACCACCCCAGCCCAGTTTTAGACCCACCCAGACGAGGCCTCCCACCCCCCCATCAACCACATGATGGATGACATTAAACACATGCTAAGTCTACTATGCTCAAGTGATAGGTCGAGGGTCACGGTAAGATGAGCGCATTAACCACTCCCTCCTCACACTACATCCACCCAAGTAGCATGACACAAATGTTACCTTAAATGATAAATAAATCACATTTGCTTAACAAGAGTTTACATGAATTTAAAAATGATATTTTAATAGCTCTTGTTGGATGTGAGTGTTTGTCTCATTTTGAAGGTAAAGAAAAAAACAGTTGTGAAATCTTTTTATGTTGGAATTTACAAGGATGGAAGTCTTTTGCTTTTTGGCTAAAGAGCAGAAACCCAGACATCCTGAAATAAATTGGTGTTGTTGATATTGTAGTACTACAGTAAACATGGTGCAGAGGGGATGTTTCCACTGGCTGTCCACTAGCTTATAGGGAGAGAATTGTTCCATCCACCAAATTTAAAAGGAATCACACAGAGCAGAGACTCAGGGGGAATGCTAATACGGTACAAATCTGAACTAACTCATTTAATCAAATTAATCAAAACAGGACAAATCTTTATCTGGTTAAAAATCAACAAGGAGGCTATCTTAACAGATAAAAACGTCTTCCTCTGTGCCACATACATTCCCCCTTCAGAGTCACCCTACTGCAATGAAGAGAGTTTCTCCATTCAAGAGGGGGCAATTAGTCACTTTCAGGCCCAAGGCAACATACTGGTCTGTGGAGACCTGAATGCTAGAACAGCAGAAGAACTTGACACTATTAACAGTCATGGGGATAAACACCTACCAGGAAGCAACAACCTTTCCCTCCCCACATCCCACATACACCCCCCCAGAAACAACTATGACAAAGTGAAAAACAAAAACGGAGTACAGCTCGTGAAGCTCTGTGGAACACTGGGTCTGTACATAGTCAATGGTAGGCTGAGAGGGGACTCTTTTGGTCGGTACACCTACAGCTCTGTGGAACACTGGGTCTGTACATAGTCAATGGTAGGCTGAGAGGGGACTCTTTTGGGCGGTACACCTACAGCTCTGTGGAACACTGGGTCTGTACATAGTCAATGGTAGGCTGAGAGGGGACTCTTTTGGTAGGTACACCTACAGCTCTGTGGAACACTGGGTCTGTACATAGTCAATGGTAGGCTGAGAGGGGACTCTTTTAATAGGTACACCTACAGCTCTGTGGAACACTGGGTCTGTACATAGTCAATGGTAGGCTGAGAGGGGACTCTTTTGGTAGGTACACCTACAGCTCTGTGGAACACTGGGTCTGTACATAGTCAACGGTAGGCTGAGAGGGGACTCTTTTAATAGGTACACCTACAGCTCATCCTTTGGCAGCAGCACTGTAGACTACTTCCTCACCGACCAAAACCCAGAGTCTCTCAGAGCCTTCACAGTCAGCCCACGAACACCTCTCTCAGACCACAGTAAAATCACAGTGTATCTGAGAAGAGCGGAACCCAACCATGAAGCATCACGGCCAAATAATTACATGGTACTAAACAGGCCTATAGATGGAGTGCAAACAGTACAGACATCTAACAAAAATCAATTAGTAGCCAAAAAATACAATCTCTCCTGAACAACTTTTTAGCCTTAACATTCTCCTACAGCAATCAAGGTGTACATTTGGCAGTTTGGAACATAAACTTTATATTTGACAAATTAACCTCCTTGGCTAATCTAAAAAAACACAAGAGCCAACCAAAAATAATAGATAATGAAAAATGGCTTGATAATGATTGCAAAAATCAAAGAAAGTCATTGAGAAATATATCTAATCAAAAACACAGAGACCAAGACAACAAAAATGTAGGCCTTCAATATGGGGAAACACTGAAGCAATACAAACACACCCTAAGAACAAAAAAGGAACAGAGCATTAGAAATGAGCTGAATATAATTGAGGAATCCATAGAATCAAACCACTTCTGGGAGAATTGAAATAAATGAAACAAACCTCATCAGGAGGAATTGGCTATCCAAAATGGGGATATGCGGAGATATCACTGCAAGCAAAAACGCCCACTCATTCTTATGTTTTATGAATGTATTGTATAGTGTGTGTATGGCAGGCTTACATACAATGATGGTAAAAAATAAAAATAAACATTTGAGAGTGCGCTGAGGTTGAATGTTTGAAGTGGTACGGGACAATAAAAGTTTGGGAACCACTGCTTTACAGCAATATAACAAAGAGCCAAGAACTAAAAGATATACATGAAAAAGGACAAGTCTTTGAATAAACAGTCAAAGTCTATCCGAATCCTGTGGATACCCCAATTACAGAATAATAAATACTGGAAAAACTATGCACACTCCAACCCAAAAAGGCCTGTGGTGCTGATGGTATTCAAACGAAATTGCCTATACTCAAACTGTTCAACATTATCCTCACTGCAGGTATTTTCCCCGATATTTGGAACCAAGGATTGAGCGCACCAATCGATAAAAATGGAGACACATTTAACTCAAATGATTACAGAGGAATTTACGTTAGCAGCAACTTGGGGAAAAATCTCTGCAGTATTATAAATAGCAGACTAAATCATTTCCTTGATGAACACAATGTCCTGAACAGAAGCCAGATTGGATTTTTTTTAAATTATCGTACAATAGACCACATTTACGCCCTCCACACTCTAATTGACAAACAACTAAACCAAAACAAAGGCTAAATCTACTCGTGTTTGTAGACTTCAAGAAAGCATTTGATTCAATTTGGCACAAAGGTATTTTTATAAACTAATAGAAAGTGGTATTGGAGAGAAAACATATGATTTTATGCGGTTAAAATTGACAACAAGAGAACAGACTTCTTCTCTCAGGCAGGGGGAGTGAAACAGGGCTGCCCAATAAGTCCAACACTATTTAACATCTACATTAATGAATTGGCCAAAACATTAGAAGAATCTGCAGCACTTGGTCTCACCCTGCACAACACTGAAATCAAGTGTCTGCTGTATGCAGATGACCTGGTGCTGCTGTCTCCAACTAAGGAGGAATTACAGCAGCACCTAGATCATCTGCACAGGTTCTGTCAGACCTGGGCTCTGACCATTAATCACAGGTTCTGTCAGACCTGGGCTCTGACCGTTAATCACAGGTTCTGTCAGACCTGGGCTCTGACCGTTAATCACAGGTTCTGTCAGACCTGGGCTCTGACCGTTAATCACAAGTTCTGTCAGACCTGGGCTCTGACCGTTAATCACAGGTTCTGTCAGACCTGGGCTCTGACCGTTAATCACAGGGTCTGTCAGACCTGGGCTCTGACCGTTAATCACAGGTTCTGTCAGACCTGGGCTCTGACCATTAATCACAGGTTCTGTCAGACCTGGGCTCTGACCGTTAATCACAGGGTCTGTCAGACCTGGGCTCTGACCGTTAATCACAGGTTCTGTCAGACCTGGGCTCTGACCGTTAATCACAGGTTCTGTCAGACCTGGGCTCTGACCGTTAATCACAAGTTCTGTCAGACCTGGGCTCTGACCGTTAATCACAGGTTCTGTCAGACCTGGGCTCTGACCGTTAATCACAGGGTCTGTCAGACCTGGGCTCTGACCGTTAATCACAGGTTCTGTCAGACCTGGGCTCTGACCATTAATCACAGGTTCTGTCAGACCTGGGCTCTGACCGTTAATCACAGGGTCTGTCAGACCTGGGCTCTGACCGTTAATCACAGGTTCTGTCAGACCTGGGCTCTGACCGTTAATCACAGGTTCTGTCAGACCTGGGCTCTGACCGTTAATCACAGGTTCTGTCAGACCTGGGCTCTGACCGTTAACCACAGGTTCTGTCAGACCTGGGCTCTGACCGTTAACCACAGGTTATGTCAGACCTGGGCTCTGACCGTTACTCACCGGGTCTGTCAGACCTGGGCTCTGACCGTTACTCACCGGTTCTGTCAGACCTGGGCTCTGACCGTTACTCACCGGGTCTGTCAGACCTGGGCTCTGACCGTTAATCACAGGTTCTGTCAGACCTGGGCTCTGACTGTTACTCACCGGGTCTGTCAGACCTGTGCTCTGACCGTTACTCACCGGGTCTGTCAGACCTGGGCTCTGACCGTTACTCACCGGGTCTGCCAGACCTGGGCTCTGACTGTTACTCACCGGGTCTGTCAGACCTGGGCTCTGACCGTTACTCACCGGGTCTGTCAGACCTGGGCTCTGACTGTTACTCACCGGGTCTGTCAGACCTGGGCTCTGACCGTTACTCACCGGGTCTGTCAGACCTGGGCTCTGACTGTTACTCACCGGGTCTGTCAGAACTGGGCTCTGACCGTTACTCCTGGGTCTGTCAGACCTGGGCTCTGACCGTTACTCACCGGGTCTGTCAGACCTGGGCTCTGACCGTTAATCTAAAAAAACTGAATACAATGATATTCCAAAACAGGTTCAGAAATCAGGCTGAACATTGTGACTGATAGAAAACTGAAGAAAACACTGACTCGGTGAGCACAGTCTGGCTATAGAGAGTGGTTGTCACGGGCATACCTGGCTGCCCAGAGAGGACAGGCTGTGCTCACTCTGCTCCATGGGAGAGGTAGAGACAGAGCAAAATTTCCAATTACACTACGACAAATACTCAAACATAAGAGAATATTTATTTCTCCAAATTATAATTTGAAACAATAAAATATGAAGAAACAATCTAATATTTATTGGGTGAAAAGCCTAACTTTGAGAGAGAGCATCAGGGTCATATTTATCAGCAACACTTGAAAGCTATGAGGTCTATTGGCTTTCTGTCTGTTTTGGCCCTGTCTGTGTTGCGTCAGAAAAAAAAAAGTATTTCACCCTGAAACCAGCCAGGAAACCTTTAAAAGCTGTTGTCTTAGGAGATCTAGATGGCCACTCTCTGACAGCTAGATGTTGTCTGGTCTCCGTCTATTCCTCAGAGCAAGACAGAAAAGGAGACAGGTTAGGAGAGTAGAAGGGCAGTCAGTTGCCCGGGATACAAACCCCTGGACTTCATACTGTGACTGTCATCTCCAGACAATTTATATACATTACACCATGATGGTCCTATCCCTATCCTCTTCCATACAGCACACACACACAAACACAGAGGCAGTGCAGAGTTTTTCTAAGCCCCAGGGCTCCTACATTTAATTATAGTTTGGGATTAGAAAGCAATAGCATCAAGCAGAGAAGAGAAAAACTCCCCGCTCCACCCGGAAAACTAACACATCGTTTTACACTGGAAGACCTCAGCTACTAACACAAGTCAACAGTGTCAAACAAATCTCTCTTATCTCTTCTGTTTTTTCCTCTCTCTCTGTCTTGCTGCTGTGATGGCACACTATGGTATTTCACCCTAAAGATATGGGAGTTTATCAAAATTGGATTTTGTTTTCAAATTATTTGTGGGTCTGTGTAATCTGAGGGAAATATGTGTCTCTAATATGGTCATACATGTGTGCAGCTCAGTTTCCACCTCATTTTGTGGGCAGTGTGCACATAGCCTGTCTTCTCTTGAAAGACAGGTCTGCCTACGGCAGCCTTTCTCAATAGCAAGGTTATTCTCACTGAGTCTGTACATACTCAAAGCTTCCCTTACATTTGGGTTAGTCACAGTGGTCAGGTATTCTGCCACTGTGTAATCTTTGTTTAGGGCCAAATAACATTACAGTTTGCTGTTTTTAGGTTACTTCTTTCTAATGTGTCAAGTAACTATCTTTTTGTTTTCCCATGATTTGGTTGGGTCTAATTGTGTTGCTGTCCTGGGGATCTGTGGGCTCTGTTTGTGTTTGTGAACAGAGCTCCAGGACCAGCTTGCTTAGGGGACTATTCTCTAGGTTAATTTCTCTGTAGGTGATGGCTTTGTTATGGAAGGTTTGGGAATGGCTTCATTTGAGGTAGTTTCTGTATTTTGATAATTAGAGTTTATCGGCCTAATTCTACTCTGCATGTATTATTTGGTGTATAACGTTGTTTCCGGGTGATGTTTTTGTAGAATTCTACATGCAGAGTCTCAAATTGGTGTTTGTCCCCTTTTGTGAATTCTTTGTTAGTGTGCGGACCCCAGACCTCACAACCATAAAGGGTTCTATAGCCGAATCAAGTATTTTTAGCCAAATCCTATTTGGGGTCTAATTTTACGTTCCTATTGATGGCGTAGAAGGACCTTGCCTTGTCTCTCAAATCGTTGTAGCTTGTAGAAGTTAGCTGTGGTGCTGATGTTTAGGCCGATGTAGATAACGTTTTTTGTGTGCTTTGGGGCAAAGGTGTCTAGATGAAATTTGTATTCGTGGTCCATTATTTTGGTTTTGATGAGATTTACTGTCAGGGCCCAGGTCTGACAGACTCTGTGCAGAAGATCTAGGTGCTGCTGTAGGCCCTCATTGGTTGTGGACAGAAAAAACAGATCATCAGCAAACAGCAGACATTTGACTTCAGCTTCTAGTAAGCCGAGGCCGGGTGCTGCAGACTGTTCGAGTGCCCATGACAATTTTAACTGAAATTTTAACTGCACACTTGTTGTTTGTGTACACAGATGTCTCTCTCTCTCTCTCTCTCTCTCTCTCTCTCTCTCTCTCTATCTCTCTCTCTCTCTCTCTCTCTCTCTCTCTCTCTCTCGCTCTCGCTCTCGCTCTCTCTCTCTCTCTCTCTCTCTCTCAGGCTGGATCATGTTCCAGTCGACTGGTTGATGTTAAATGGCTCCAAGCCTCTTTTTTACCAACCAATCATGCGCTCAAATCCACCATCCAGCTACAACCCAATTAACTAAATAGGCTACAAAAGCCTGTTCATAGGCAGACATAATGTTCCTGCTGACTGTGACAATCACTGTGTTACAGACAGCTGGTCAGTATGACATACCACTGACTGAGACAATCACTGTGTTACAGACAGCTGGTTAGTATGACATACCGCTGACTGAGACAATCACTGTGTTACAGACAGCTGGTTAGTATGACATACCACTGACTGAGACAATCACTGTGTTACAGACAGCTGGTTAGTATGACATACCACTGACTGAGACAATCACTGTGTTACAGACAGCTGGTTAGTATGACATACCACTGACTGAGACAATCACTGTGTTACAGACAGCTGGTCAGTATGACATACCACTGACTGAGACAATCACTGTGTTACAGACAGCTGGTTAGTATGACATACCGCTGACTGAGACAATCACTGTGTTACAGACAGCTGGTCAGTATGACATACCACTGACGGAGACAATCACAATCATTGATCAAAAGCCATCAGCACAGAGAGGATAGGGAGAATAGAAGAAACCATTTCAGAGAAAACTCTTCCTCCCTCCTCTATAAGCTGTGGTGCTTGGCTGCACACAATTCCCTTTATAGTGCACTACTCTAGACCAGGGCCCATAAAGCTCTGGTCAAAAGTAGTGCACTATGTAACAAACTGGATGCCATTAGGGATGTGTCCGCTGTCTGTTCTGTTCTGTAGCATGTTAAGCAGCTACCCAGTCACATGACTCATTCTGTTCTGTAGCACGTTAAGCAGCTACCCAGTCACGTGACTCATCCTGTAGCATGTTAAGCAACTACCCAGTCACATGACTCATTCTGTTCTGTAGCACGTTAAGCAGCTACCCAGTCACGTGACTCATCCTGTAGCATGTTAAGCAGCTACCCAGTCACATGACTCCTCCTGTAGCATGTTAAGCAGCTACCCAGTCACGTGACTCATCCTGTAGCATGTTAAGCAGCTACCCAGTCACGTGACTCATCCTGTAGCATGTTAAGCAGCTACCCAGTCACGTGACTCATCCTGTAGCATGTTAAGCAGCTACCCAGTCACGTGACTCATTCTGTTCTGTAGCACGTTAAGCAGCTACCCAGTCACGTGACTCATCCTGTAGCATGTTAAGCAACTACCCAGTCACATGACTCATTCTGTTCTGTAGCACGTTAAGCAGCTACCCAGTCACGTGACTCATCCTGTAGCATGTTAAGCAACTACCCAGTCACATGACTCATTCTGTTCTGTAGCACGTTAAGCAGCTACCCAGTCACGTGACTCATCCTGTAGCATGTTAAGCAGCTACCCAGTCACATGACTCCTCCTGTAGCATGTTAAGCAGCTACCCAGTCACGTGACTCATCCTGTAGCATGTTAAGCAGCTACCCAGTCACGTGACTCATCCTGTAGCATGTTAAGCAGCTACCCAGTCATGTGACTCATCCTGTAGCATGTTAAGCAGCTACCCAGTCACATGACTCATTCTGTTCTGTAGCATGTTAAGCAGCTACCAAGTCACGTGACTCATCCTGTAGCATGTTAAGCAGCTACCCAGTCACGTGACTCATCCTGTAGCATGTTAAGCAGCTACCCAGTCACGTGACTCATCCTGTAGCATGTTAGGCAGCTACCCAGTCATGTGACTCATCCTGTAGCATGTTAAGCAGCTACCCAGTCATGTGACTCATCCTGTAGCATGTTAAGCAACTACCCAGTCACATGACTCGTTCTGTTCTGTAGCATGTTAAGCAACTACCCAGTCACGTGACTCATCCTGTAGCATGTTAAGCAGCTACCCAGTCATGTGCCTCTTTGGATGTGTATAAATATCTGGACCCTGGTAAAGAGTAGTGCACTATTAAGGGACTAGGGTTCCATTTGGGACACATATTCTCAGTTGATACTGGGGCTGATACCAAACTAATTTTCCTGCTCAATTCAACCATTTTTCAACTCTCCCAAGCTGATAAGACAAACAGAACAAAAGCTGAGAATCGTAGTGAAAAGAGGCTGTGACTTTTGTCAGAGAGGAAAATGTGCTGGTCCTTGCGGATTTTCACTATGACACAATAAACCATTTTAGCCTGAACTTAAATATAATTCATTTAGAATACCTCCCTAAGATCGAGAATACTCTTGTTCCTGTTTGTGTATCTTGCCCGGAACCTGTGGATGCTTGGGAATCAATGGAATACACCGGAATCATGCAACAGAATATTGCAGTACTGTGTTTGAACTACACTTGAGGTTTTGTATTGTACTGTTGTCTGTGTCACATCTGTACTCGTCCCCATCTTATATTATAAGCAATGAATTTAAAGTGGCCTCATTTTTATTCCCCTCCAACAATGCAGTTAATACATTTTTTGAAAAGCAAGATGTTTAAATCCCTAGACACATAAAAAAAAACACTTGCAGGCATGTCTCTGCACACACCCTGCTGTAAGTGTCCTTGTGATCCTCTCTCTCTCTCTCTCTCCTCTCTCTCTCTCTCTCTCTCTCTCTCTCCCTCTCTCTCTCTCTCTCTCTCTCTCTCTCTCTCCCTCTCTCTCTCTCTCTCTCTCTCTCTCCTCTCTCTCTCTCGCTCTCTCCTCTCTCTCTCCTCTCTCTCTCTCTCTTCTCTCCTCTCTCCCTCCTCTCTCTCTCTCTCTCTCTCTCTCTTCTCTCCTCTCTCTCTCCTCTCTCTCTTCTCTCCTCTGTCTCTCTCTCTCTCTCTCTCTCTCTCTTCTGTCTCTCTCTCTCTCTCTCTCTCTCTATCTCTCTCTCCCGTGTCTCTCTCTCTCTCTCTCTCTCTTCTCTCCTATCTCTCTCCTCTATCTCTTCTCTCCTCTGTCTCTCTCTCTCTCTCTCTCTCTCCCGTGTCTCTCTCTCCCCTCACTCACTCTCTCTCTCTCTCTCTCTCTCCCTTGCCTCTCCCTCTCCCTTGCCTCTCTCTCTCTCTCTCTCTCTCCTCTGTCTCTCTCTCTCTCCCCTGTCTCTCTCTCTCTCTCTCTCTCTCCTCTGTCTCTCTCTCTCTCCCCTGTCTCTCTCTCTCTCTCTCTCTCTCTCAAAAGCAAGGGGTTTGAGCCATTCTAAATATACAGAAGCAGGTCTACGAAGGAGAGGATATTCTCTATGCTAATTCTTCAACTTGGTGGTTGAGAATGACCCGGTATCTATCAACTGCTTGCACATAGGGCCTACTTTGAGTTAAATGCATCATGTAATGTGTGCAGCAGCTGTGTGCTTCCTGGCTGTGTGTGTGGAGGACAGGGGAATATCTCCTCTCTAATCTCTGTCTCCCTGCCTGTGTGTTCTACTGAGTCACTCTAAACAACCACAAGCAGGAGTTGACCCCCTAAGGGGAAAATAAGAGGGTCAATAGAGCACACACACATACACTCACACACACACACTCACTCACTCACTCACTCTCTCACACACACACACACACACACACACACACACACACACTGTGTCTGGTGGTAGGTTGACAGAGAGTGGGGTGATTCACCCCTTAAAAGTAAAGAGTTCCGAAGGATAGGGATAAGGATATATATATATATAAGATAAGGATATTGAGAAAATTTAAATCTTGACGGTGGATGTTATTGTATTTTTATTTTTTTATTTAACTAGGCAAGTCAGTTAAGAACAAGTTCTTATTTTCAATGACGGCCTGTTCAGGGGCAGAACGACAGATTTGTACCTTGTCAGCTGAGGGGTTTGAACTTGCAACCTTCCGGTTACTAGTCCAACGCTCTAACCACTAGGCTACCTTGCCGCCCCAAAGGGGTATTGTTTACCTCATAATGTTGTAAAGGCTACAACTGGATATCATGGTAATTGTGTTTGAAAAATGTAACTTTGGTAATAGTGTACTACTGTACTTGCTTCTAATAGAATGGCTGTTAAGTACTTGCAATTCTTCACAATCAATTCTGAGTATGTCTGAGAATGAATATACAGTAGTTGAGAATGTCTGAGAATAGTTTCATTCAGACACCTATGCTGATACATACCGTGTGGGTTCATTTCTCATGCGAGACCAGTATGAAAAAGCAAGGAAATATATGTACTCACTACTGTAAGTAGTTCTGGATTAGAGTGTCTGCAAAATGACTAAAACCAGACAGTCGACATGTTGAGGTTACCTCCAAGGTCTAGACATCGATCACATCATGCAATTATAAAACTCACAACCTTGAATAAATTCATACATACTTCCTCCATTTTACCAGGAAAAAGTTACTCATATTGCCAATTTGAGCTCTCGAGTGGCGCAGCAGTCTGAAGCACTGCATCTCAGTGCAAGAGGCGTCACTACAGTCTCTGGTTCGTATCTAGGCTGTATCACATCCGGCCGTGATTGGTAGTCCCATAGAACGGTGCACAATTGGCCCAGCATCATCCGGGTTTGGCCGGGGTTGGCCGTCATTGTAAATAAGAATTTGTACTTAACTGACTTGCCTATTTCAATTAAGGTAAACAAAAAAATTAGGGACTAGACCACAGTACCATTCTGACCCAACCCGTAGTGTGCATCAATGAGTAAAATGATCATATCAATTATTAAAGATTGTTCCAATATCAAGCTAGTGTAGGGCAGCGCAGCCCCCGAAGTGACTCTTATCAACTGTATGCAACAATTTCCTTTGTGATGTCGTGGGAATGCTGCATTATCTCACCAACATCATCTTGTCACATGTTGGTGAAGCAAAGGTTCAACATCATGTACGTCTGATATTTGATTGGAAGATAACAACTAGCATGGTAATTAAAGCATCTGAGATTCATTGTTATTTATCTTTATTGTTCCTGACCTGCGCTGGTGAGATATACATTCTCTCTCTCTCTCTCTGTCTCTCTCTCTCTGTCTCTCTCTCTCTCTCTCTCTCTCTCTCTCTCTCTCTCTCTCTGTCTCTCTCTCTCTGTCTCTCTCTCTCTCTGTCTCTCTCTCTCTCTCTCTCTCTCTCTCTCTCTCTCTCTCTCTCTCTCTCTCTCTCTCTCTCTCTCAAAATGCAATTTAAGAGGCTTTATTGGCATGGGAAACACATGTTTACATTGCCAAAGCAAGTGAAGGAGATAACAAACAAAAGTTATATAAATAGTCGAAAATGAACAGTGAATATTACACCTCAAAAATGTTCCAAAAGAATAAAGACATTTCAAATGTCATATTATGTCTATATACAGTGTTGTAATGATGTGCTCATAGTTAAAGTACAAAAGGGAGAATAAGTAAAGATAAATATAGGTTGTATTTACAATGGTGTTTGTTCTTCACAGGTTGAACTTTTCTTTTGGCAACAGGTCACAAATCTTGCTGCTGTGATGTCACAATGTGGTATTTCACCCAGTAGAATTGGGAGTTTATCAAAATTGGACTTGTTTTCAAATTCTTTGCGGGTCTGTGTAAACTGAGGTAAATATGTGTCTCTAATATGGCCATATAGTCTGTACATATTCAAAGGTTTCCTTACAATTCCGATCAGTCACATTGGTCAGGTATTCCGCCACGGTGTACTCTCAGTTTAGGGCCAAATAGCATTCGTTTGCTCTGTTTTTTTGTCAATTCTTTCCAATGTGTCAAGTAATTGTCTTTTTGTTTTCTCATGATTTGGTTGGGTCTAATTGTGTTTCTGTCCTGGGGTTCTGTGGGGTCTGTTTGTGTTGGTGAACAGAGCCCCAGGACCAGCTTGCTTAGGGGACTATTCTCTAGGTGTCACGCCGTGACCTTAGTTCCTTTTTATGTCTCTATTTTTAGTTTGGTCAGGGCGTGATTTGGGGTGGGCATTCTATGTTTTGTTCTGTGTGTTAGATTTGTATGTGTTTGGCCTGGTATGGTTCCCAATCAGAGGCAGCTGTCATTCGATGTCTCTGATTGAGAACCATACTTAGGCAGCCTGTTTTCCCACTATGAGTTGTGGGTAGTTGTTTTCCGTTTCAGTGTTTGCACCATACGGGACTGTGTCGGTTTTCATTTATTCTCTTGTTCTTTTGTATTTACTGTTCAGTTAATTAAAGGAAATATGAACACATACGACGCTGCCCCTTGGTCCTCTTCTCCTTCTCCCGACGACAATCGTTACACTAGGTTCATTTCTCTGTAGGTGATGGCTTTGTTATGGAAGGTTTGGGAATCGCATCCTTTTTTAGGTAATTTAACAGCTCTTTACTGGATTTTTTTTAGCAGGTATCGGCTGGATGCATTATTTTGTATTTTACGGTGTACATGGAGGATATTTTTTGTGTTTGTCCAATTTTGTGAATTCTTGGTTGGTGAGCGAACCTCAGACCTCACAACCCTAAAGGGTAATGGGTTCCATAACTGATTCAAGCATTTTTAGCCAATTTTATGTTCCTTTTGATGGTATGGAAGGCCCTTCTTGCCTTGTCTCTCAAATTGTTCACAGCTTTGTGGAAGTTACCTGTGGCGCTGATGTTTAGGCCGATGTGTGTGTTTAGTTTTTGTGTGCTTTCAGGCAACAATGTCTAAACGGAACTTGTATTCATGGTCCTGACAACTGGACCTTTTTTGGAAAACCATTATTTTTGTCTTACTGAGATTTACTGTCAGGGCTCAGGTCTGACAGAATCTGTTCAGAAGATCTAGGTGCTGGAGTAGACACTCCTTGGTTGGAGGAATCACCAGCAAACATTAGATATTTGACTTCAGATATTTGACTTCAGCCCTCTCTAATTTGTTGATATATACAGTATATGTTGAAGAGGGTGGGAAATAAGCCAATTTGACATTTGCTCAGTACATTGTTTTTGCTAAGGAAATGTACCAATCTGCTGTTAATGATAATGCAACAGAGAAGTCTCTCTCTCTCTCTCTCTCATCAGCATGTGTGGGTTCGATTACAGCCTCAAAATGTCCAGAAACAAATAAATTTCCTCTGAAACTCATCAGTCTATACTTGTTCTGAGAAATGAAGACTATTCCATGTGAGAAATTGACAAGAAACTGAAGATCTCGTACAATGCTGTGTACTACTCCCTTCACAGAACAACGCTAACTGGCTCTAACCAGAATACAAAGAGGAGTGGGAGGCCCCGGTGCACAACTGAGCAAGAGGACAAGTACATTAGAGTGTCTAGTTTGAGAAACAGATTCCTCACAAGTCCTCAACTGGCAGCTTCATTAAATAGTACCCGCAAAACACCAGTCTCAACGTAAACAGTGAAGAGGCAACTCCGGGATGCTGGCCTTCTAGGTAGAGTTGCAAAGAAAAAGTAATTTCTCAGACTGGCCAATAAAAACAAAAGATTAAGATGGGAAAAAAAACCTGACACTGGACAGAGGAACTCTGCCTAGAAGGCCAGCATCCCAAATGCTGATGCTCCAGATACTCAACTAGTCTAAAGAATGCCAGTTTTATTTATTCTTTAATCAGGACAGCAGTTTTCAGCTGGATTAGCTAACACAACGTGTCATTGGAACACAGGAGTGATGGTTGCTGATAATGGACCTCTGTACGCCTTTGTAGATATTCCATTAAAAATAATTGTCCGTTTCCAGATACAATAGTCATTTACAACATTTACAATGTCTACACTGTATTTCTGATCACTTTGATGCTATTTTAATGGACAAAAAATATGATTTTCATAAAAAAAACAAGGACATTTCTAAGTGACCGCAAAATTATCCTACACAGTAGTGTATATGATAAATATTACATCACATGACCAGAAGTATGTGGACACCTGCTCGTATAACATATGATTCCAAAATCATGGGAATTAATATGGAATTGGTCCCCCCTTTGCTGCTATAACAGCCTCCACTCTTCTGGGAAGGCTTTCCACTAGATGTTGGAACATTGCTGCGGGGACTTGTTCCATTCAGCCAGAAGAGCGTTAATGAGGTCAGGAACTGAAGTTGGGCGATTAGGCCTGGCTCGCAGTCAGAGTTCCAATTCATCCCAAAGGTGTTCGATGGGGATGAGGTCAGGGCTCTTTGCAGGCCAGGCAAGTTCTTCCACACTGATCTTGACAAACCATTTCTGTATAGACCTCGCTTTTAAGATTTCGCTGGGTCTAGCCCGAACCACAAAAAACAGCCTCAGACACTATGGGGCAGGTCGGGTTCTTCTGGCATCCGCCAAACCCAGATTTGAATGGCGCATGTCCAATGGCGATGAGCTTTACACCACTCCAACCAACGCTTGGCATTGTGCATGTTGACCTTAGGTTTGTCTGCGGCTGCCGGGAAACCCATTTCATGAAGCTCCAGATGAACAGTTTTTGAACTGAAGTTGCTTTCAGAGGCAGTTTGGAACTCGTTAGTGAGTGTTGAAACTGAGGACAGACTATTTGTATGTGCTACGAGCTTCAACACTGGCCGGTCTCGTTCTGTGAACTTACATGTCCTTCTACTTCGCAGCTGAGCCGTTGTTGCTCCTAGGCTTTTCCACTTTATAATAACAGTACTTACAGTTGACCGGGGCAGCTCTAGCAGGACACAGGGGCAGCTCTAGCAGGACACAGGGGCAGCTCTAGCAGGACACATGGGCAGCTCTAGCAGGACACAGGGGCAGCTCTAGCAGGACACATGGGCAGCTCTAGCAGGACACAGGGGCAGCTCTAGCAGGACACAGGGGGCAGCTCTAGCAGGACACAGGGGCAGCTCTAGCAGGACACAGGGGCAGCTCTAGCAGGGCAGAAGGGCATTTGATGAACTGGCTTGTTGGAAAGGTGATATCCTATGACAGTGTCTTGTTGAAAGTCACTGAGCTCGATTTTGTATACCTGTCAGCAACAGGTGTGTTTGAAATAGCCAAATGCACTCATTTCAAAGGGTGTCCACATACTTCTGTGTATATATTGTATCTCCAACTGATTCTCCACTGGGCTGGGACTAATGCCTAATGCCTGATCTGGGCCTTGTTAGAGAGACTATGGAAAAATCCAACACATCTCAGTGTAGAGAGAGAGAGACGGAGACACACGTAGAGAGAGAGATGGACTCACAGAGAGGACAGACAGGAAGAGCCAGAAAGAGGAGATAAATAAAGAGGCAGGGGGGAAAGTGAAAATGAGAGAGGCAGAAAGAGGAGAGTCTCAGTGGGATCTGGCAGCCTCCTCCTCTGAAACACTCACTTCATTAAAGGGCTATTTACCTGATTAATGAGGCTAATATAACACCAGCACTGCTCAGTAGGTAGTAAAGCGCCTGTTTGTCAGCAACACAACATCAAGCCATAAACTCCAGCCCCCTTCTCCTTCTCCTCTCAAACCAGCCTCCCTCTCTCCCTCTGTCTCTCCCTTCTTCTTCTCTTCTCAAACCAGCCTCCCTCTCTCCCTCTGCCTCCCCTTCTTCTTCTCTTCTCAAACCAGCCTCCCTCTCTCCCTCTGCCTCCCCCTTCTTCTTCTCTTCTCAAACCAGCCTCCCTCTCTCCCTCTGCCTCCCCCTTCTTCTTCTCTTCTCAAACCAGCCTCCCTCTCTCCCTCTGCCTCCCCCTTCTTCTTCTCTTCTCAAACCAGCCTCCCTCTCTCCCTCTGCCTCCCCCTTCTTCTTCTCTTCTCAAACCAGCCTCCCTCTCTCCCTCTGCCTCCCCCTTCTTCTTCTCTTCTAAAACCAGCCTCCCTCTCTCCCTCTGCCTCCCCCTTCTTCTTCTCTTCTAAAACCAGCCTCCCTCTCTCCCTCTGCCTCCCCCTTCTTCTTCTCTTCTCAAACCAGCCTCCCTCTCTCCCTCTGCCTCTCCCTTCTTCTTCTCTTCTCAAACCAGCCTTCCTCTCTCCCTCTGCCTCTCCTTCCCCTTCTCTTCTCAAATGATCGATATAAAACAGATACAACACCCAGAACTAAACGCATCTCGTCATCTCTTTTCTCCTACCATCTCCTTCCATCTCCTTCCGGCGCCATAAAAAATGGCAGCAGTTTTACGGACGCCCAACCAATTGTGCTATTATGTGTTTTTTTCGCGTCATTTGTAATTTATTTTGTACATAATGTTTCTGCAACCATATCTTACGGCAAAAAATCGCTTCTGGACATCAGGACAGCGATCCCTCACATCGGGTTAGACAAAGATCTTCTGGATATCAGGACAGCGATCCCTCACCTCGTATTAGACAAAGATCTTCTGGACATCAGGACAGCGATCACTCACCTCAGATTAGACAAAGATCTTCTGGACATCAGGACAGCGATCACTCACCTCAGATTAGACAAAGATCTTCTGGATATCAGGACAGCGATCCCTCACCTCGGATTAGACAAAGATCTTCTGGACATCAGGACAGCGATCCCTCACCTCGGATTAGACAAAGAGCTTCTGGATATCAGGACAGCAATCCCTCACCTCGGATTAGACAAAGAGCTTCTGGATATCAGGACAGTGATCACTCACCTCAGATTAGACAAAGATCTTCTGGATATCAGGACAGCGATCACTCACCTCGGATTAGACAAAGATCTTCTGGATATCAGGACAGTGATCACTCACCTCAGATTAGACAAAGATCTTCTGGATATCAGGACAGCGATCCCTCACCTCGTATTAGATGAAGATCTTCTGGATATCAGGACAGCGATCCCTCACCTCGGATTAGATGAAGATCTTCTGGATATCAGGACAGTGATCCCTCACCTCGGATTAGTCAAAGATCTTCTGGATATCAGGACAGAGATCCCTCACCTCGGATTAGACAAAGAGCTTCTGGATATCAGGACAGCGATCCCTCACCTCGGATTAGTCAAAGATCTTCTGGATATCAGGACAGCGATCCCTCACCTCGGATTAGACAAAGAGCTTCTGGATATCAGGACAGCGATCCCTCACCTCGGATTAGACAAAGAGCTTCTGGATATCAGGACAGCGATCCCTCACCTCGGATTAGACAAAGATCTTCTGGATATCAGGACAGCGATCCCTCACCTCGGATTAGACAAAGAGCTTCTGGATATCAGGACAGCGATCCCTCACCTCGGATTAGACAAAGAGCTTCTGGACATCAGGACAGCAATCACTCCCCTCGGATTAGACAAAGAGCTTCTGGATATCAGGACTGCGATCCCTCACCTCGGATTAGACAAATAATTTTTTCCTCAACAAGCAAGACGCACAGGACATTCTCGAAACAAACGACAGGGCCAACTTCCCCCGTTATTAGCAAGATGAAGAAATGCAGGTACAGGGGACACAGAACAGGATGCTTTTTACTTTTATAACCTCACTACTGTATATAGCCTCTCTACTGTTTTTCAATGTCTTCTAACTGTTGTTTTTATTTCATTACTTAGCCATTGTAAGTGACAAATAAACGTTGAATTGATTTGAAAAATCTGACGGGGCACAAAGTACGTGAAGATGGCTGGTCAGCCATCTTCACGGCTGGTCCTGAGGGGTTAGTCCCCCTGTACTTATAAAACACCTGAAACAGCAGTTTCCTGCCAATTAGAGCCATAATCAGCATGCTTACTTCTATGTAAAAATAACAATAATCTAGTTCACTGCTTATTTAAGCAGACCCCTTGAGCTGTCTGTGTCCCCCTGACTGATGGTTCTCTTTTTAAACAAACGTAATATGCTTCTCTGCATCTCTGATCAAATCTGGGAAATAGATTGAAAGGAATGTCAGTCTTATTCAGTATACAGGTATAATATATTCAGTATATATGTCTCAGTCACCCAATTGAAAATGACTGCGAAATACTAGGACAGCGTTGTCAACCATCACTTTGAACAACATTTCTGGTGGAAGATCGGTGTCGCATCCCTCCAATAGACTTCCAGAAACTTGTAGAATCTAAGGTGCATTGACGCTGTTCTGGCTCGTGGCGGCCAAACACCCTATTATGACACCTTATGTTTCCTTTAATTAGGACATTTCCTGTAGTTAGACAATCTAGCTACTCTAACTTAATTGATAGCCTAAAATGGCTTCTTGGTAGCTAGTTATGAGTTCGGGAGATTGGGAACCAATCTGGACCAGCTATAACCAACTTCATAAAACTGCTCCGTGGCTCGTAGTACTACAGAGAAACAATAAATATATTTTTTAATTAAACAAGACAAATCTAAGGGGGCACATCCTCTCTCCTCTCCTCTCCTCCCCATCTCCATCTTCTCTCCTCTCCTCCCCCTCTCCATCCCTTCTCCTCTCCTCCCCCTCTCCATCCTCTCTCCTCTCCTCCCCCTCACCATCCTCTCTCCTCTCCTCCCCCTCTCCATCCTATCTCCTCTCCTCCCCCTCTCCATCCTCTCTCTTCTCCTCCCCCTCTCCATCCTCTCTGCTCTCCTCGCCCTCTCCATCATCTCTCCTCCCCCTCTCCATCCTCTCTCCTCTCCTCCCCCTCTCCATCTTCTCTCCTCTCCTCCCCCTCTCCATCCTCTCTCATTTCCTCCCCCTCTCCATCCTCTCTCTTCTCCTCCCACACTCCATCCTCTCTCCTCTCATCCCCCTCTCATCCTCTCTCCTCTCCTCCCCCTCTCCATCCTCTCTCCTCTCTTCCGCCTCTCCATCCTATCTCCTCTCCTCTCCCTCTCCATTCTCTCTCCTCTCCTCCCCCTCTCCATCCTCTCTACTCTCCTCCCCCTCTCCATCATCTCTCCTCTCCTCCCCCTCTCCATCTTCTCTCCTCTCCTCCCCCTCTCCATCATCTCTCCTCTCCTCCCCCTCTCCATCCTCTCTCCCCTCCTCTCCCTCTCCATCCTCTCTCCTCTCCTCCCCCTCTCATCCTCTCTCCTCTCCTCCCCCTCACCATCCTATCTCCTCTCCCCCCCTCTCCATCATCTCTCCTCTCCTCCACCTCTCCATCCCCTCTCCTCTCCTCCCCCTCTCCATCATCTCTCATCTCCTCCCCCTCTCCATCCTCTCTCCTATCCTCCCCCTCTCCATCCTCTCTCCTCTCTCCCCCTCTCCATCCTCTCTCCTCTCCCCTCTCTCTCCATTCTCTCTCCTCTCCTCCCCCTCTCCATCCTCTCTCCTCTCCTCCCCCTCTTCATCCTCTCTCCTCTCTTCCCTCTCTCCATCTTCTCTCCTCTCCTCCCCTCTCCTTCCTCTCTCCTTTCCTCCAACTCTCCATGCTCTCTCCTCTCCTCCCCCTCTCCATCCTCTCTCCTCTCCTCCGCCTCTCCATCCTCTCTCCTCTCCTCCCCCTCTCCATCCTCTCTCCTCTCCTCCCCCTCTTCATCCTCTCTCCTCTCCTCCCGCTCTTCATCCTCTCTCCTCTCCTCCCCCTCTCCATCCTCTCTCCTCTCCTCCCCCTCTCCATCTTCTCTCCTCTCCTCCCCCTCTCCATCCTCTCTCCTCTCCTCCCCCTCTCATCCTCTCTCCTCTCCTCCCACTCTCCATCCTCTCTCCTCTCCTCCGCCTCTCCATCCTATCTCCTCTCCTCTCCCTCTCCATTCTCTCTCCTCTCCTCCCCCTCTCCATCCTCTCTCCTCTCCTCCCCCTCTCCATCATCTCTCCTCTCCTCCCCCTCTCCATCCGCTCTCCTCTCCTCCCCCTCTCCATCATCTCTCCTCTCCTCCCCCTCTCCATCTTCTCTCCCCTCCTCTCCCACTCCATCCTCTCTCCTCTCCCCCCCTCTCCATCCTCTCTCCTCTCCTCCCCCTCTCCATCCTCTCTCCTCTCTTCCACCTCTCCATCCCTTCTCCTCTCTTCCCACTCTCCATCATCTCTCCTACCCCTCTCCATCATCTCTCCTCTCCTCCCCCTCTCCATCCTCTCTCCTCTCTTCCCCCTCTCCATCCCTTCTCCTCTCTTCCCACTCTCCATCATCTCTCCTACCCCTCTCCATCATCTCTCCTCTCCTCCCCCTCTCATCTTTTCTCCTCTCCTCCCCCTCTACATCCTCTCTCCTTTCCTCCCCCTCTCCATCCTCTCTCCTCCCCTCTCCATCCTCTCTCCTCTCCTCGCCCTCTCCATCCTCTATCCTCTCCTCCCCCTCTCATCCTCTCTACTCTCCTCCCCCTCTCCATCCTCTCTCCTCTCTCCCCCTCTCCATCCTCTCTCCTCTCCCCTCCCTCTCAATTCTCTCTCCTCTCCTCCCCCTCTCCATCCTCTCTCCTCTACTCCCCCTCTTCATCCTCTCTCCTCTCTTCCCCCTCTCCATCTTCTCTCCTCTCCTCCCCCTCTCCTTCCTCTCTCTTTTCCTCCCCCTCTCCATCCTCTCTCCTCTCCTCCCCCTCTCCACCCTCTTTCCTCTCCTTGCCCTCTCCATCCTCTCTCCTTTCCTCCCCCTCTCATCCTCTCTCCTCTCCTCCCCCTCTCCATCCTCTCTCCTCTCCTCCCCCTCTCCATCCTCTCTCCTCTCCTCCCCCTCTCCATCCTCTCTCCTCTCCTCCCCCTCTCCATTCTCTCTCCTCTCCTCCCCCTCTCCATCCTCTCTCCTCTCCCCCCTCTCCATCATCTCTCTTCTCCTCCCCCTATCCACCTTCTTTCCTCTCATCCCCTTCTCCATCCTCTCTACTCTCCTCACCCTCTCCATCCTCTCTCTTCTCCACCCCATCTCCATCCTCTCTCCTCTCCTTCCCCTCTCCATCCTCTCTCCTCTCCTCCCCCTTTCTGTCCCTTCTCCTCTCCTCCCCCTCTCATCCTCTCTCCTCTCCTCCGCCTCTCCATCCTCTCTCCTCTACTCCCCCTCTCCATCCTCTCTCCTCTCCTCCGCCTCTCCATCCTCTCTCCTCTCCTCCCCCTCTCCATCCTCTCTCCTCTCCTCCCCCTCTTCATCCTCTCTCCTCTCCTCCCGCTCTTCATCCTCTCTCCTCTCCTCCCGCTCTCCATCCTCTCTCCTCTCCTCCCCCTTTCTGTCCCTTCTCCTCCGCCTCTCCATCCTCTCTCCTCTCCTCCCCCTCTCCATCCCTTCTCCTCTCCTCTCCTCCCCTCCTCTCCTTTTCTCTTTTCAAAGTTATAAAACAAACCCAGTCCTATCAACGCTAGAAGACCATACATTTTAAAACCTCCTGCTTATGCCTTAGTACAAACACAAAACACACATGGGGTATTGTAACAGCAAAATCACACAACAACATTTCGATCATAACAGTAACCCTCGTTACAGAATGAGCTTTAATAAAGACAGTGTAGACAATATTCTACCTGTCTAGAGAGGCAGAAAAGCCCCAGAAAATAACAACCCTATATTCACAGTCTGTCCTCTGCAGTCTAACAAGTCCTTACCTCTGTCTAGTGGCAGCACAGACCCAGAGCAGCCCTATTAAAATGCAGACATGGAGGGTTGGCGGGTCACTGCCCCAGGTCACAGCCCTGTCGAGAGGAGACCTGTCTGGGCCAGGGCCTGGGGAGCACGCACCTGCCTGGATGGAGCTGCAGCTCTGACACACACACACACACACACCTTGGCAGCAGAGATACACACACTGGCTGACACACACACACAAACACACACAGTGGGCAAACATATACACACATACACACTAACCCGCACATACACACAGTGACTGACAGCAAACAGGCACACACACACACACACACACACACACACACACACACACACACACACACACACACACACACACACACACACACACACACACACACACACACATATATGCATATGTTCACGCAGGAGACACACACATTCACACACACAACATACACACACAAAACACACAAATACACACAATATCACACACACACACACACAAACCAGATCGGTCTCTGTGATAGAGTACCACACGTCTGATCAGAGGCCCTCTCATACCCTGTGGAGACACGTCAAACAGACAGGAGTAAAACGTGTTCGAGTGTGGTACAGGTGCAGGACAAAACACACAGCAGTTAAGAGAAGGTGAACGCCAGGCTCACTCTTTGATCTTTTCCAATAGTAAAAATATGTCTTCAGGTTAAATATTCTTCACTGAGGGGCTTGTTTTGAGCAGTACTGAATACAAGGCTTTACAGTGTATATAAGCCAGAGGGGTTGTGTAGTCCGCTCTGTATTATGTGACCTGCTCTTGGGCTTTTAGTACCATAGAGAATCTGGGTACTTATGGAGAATCTGGGTACTTATGGAGAATCTGGGTACTGATAGAGAAGAAACAAGATGCCAACTACCACACATCTGTGAGACACAATGATCTCTCCATCAAAGTATCTGCAGTCCAAAAGACTACCTGGAATGAATCTCTCTCTCTCTCTCTCTCTCTCTCTCTCTCTCTCTCTCTCTCTCTATATATATATATATATATATATATATATATAGAGAGAGAGGGGGGGGGGGGAGTTGTTCTGAAGTGCCTCCCTTGTATCTGCTGAGAGATATCAGAAAGGGAAACAATTGTTATTTTTTGGGGACATGAAAATTAAACCCTTATTTTTCGCACTGTCTCTGTTTTCTGTGACACTGATACTAAAGTGCAGATAGTAATCTCTTCTGTCAAAAGGTCACTGTCCTCTCCGGCAGTATATGCCCAGCAAGTCAGCAAAGTATGTCATCAAGATATGGGTGGCCTGTGATGCACAATCCAGGTACGCTTGGATTCAAGTCTACACATGGAAGCCGACCAGTGGAGGCCCGGGGAAGAACCAGGGGATGCGGGTTGTGCTTGATGTGACAGATGGATGGAGGGGGCACAATGTCACGTGTGACAATTTCTTCACCTTTTTTTAACTCAGCCAGCAGCTTCTGAAGAGGAAGATCACCATGGTTGACACAGTTAGAAAGAACAAGCCTGAGCTTCCCCCTGCACTCCTCACAACAAGGGGGGAGAGAGGCCTTCTCATCAACGTTTGCCTTCACCCCCACCACCACTCTAGTTTCTTACCTCCCAAAGAGGAACGAGAATGTGGTCCTCCTGAGCACACTGCACAAAACGGCTGAGATCAGTGATCGTGAGGACAGGAAGACAGCCGTGGAGGCGTGGACAATCTGGACAAGGTGATTGGAACTTACAGCTGCAGGAGGATGACTGCCCACTGGCCCCTGGTCATCTTCCATAACATCATTGATGTGTCCAAATGCAACGCCTTCGTGATACGGAACAAGATCAACCCTACCTGGATGCCTGATAAGCGGAACAAGAGGAGGCTGTTCCTGGAGCAGCTGGGAAAGGCACTTGTAACCCCACACATTCAAAGAAGGGAGCGCCTTCCCCACCCAGCAGCCTTTGTAGGGCATGTGAAAGCTGTTCAGGGGGCTGAATCTTGTCCTGATCCACCTGAGGCTGCAGCTGGGGGTGGCAAGAGGAGGAGATGCCAATTCTGCCCCCAAAGAAGGACTGTAAAACAAATACTATGTGCTGTACATGTGAGAAATACATCTGTCCATATACACACACCTACATACTGTCCAACATGTGCTAATTAGAGTTGATTGATTCATGTTCTTCACATTTTAGTTTTATATCTATTATCTTATTTAATTTATTTATTGTTGTTGTTTATACACCTTGTGGTTGGGGGCAATGGTTAAAATAATGGAGAAGACTAATATTTTGTAGTTGAATTCCTCATTTTAAAGTTGATGAGAATATATCACCATGTAGCCAAGACGGTTATTGTTTCCCTTCAATAAAATGCAGTCGAAACTACTTTCTACACAATTCTGCTACTTTCTCAGGCCATACAAGTGCTATCTCTTCATAAGAAAAATGTATGTTTACTCCTATGCAGTACCTTTAGGAGTAATACAATTTATAAGAATAATTATAAACCTCTACTTTAGTAAAGAAAACATTTATGACGGGTGTGTTGTAATAAAAATTAGTGGTGTCCACTGATTAAAACAGTCTTTCTGCATTGTGACGAGGGAAATATTCACAACGTTTGTGATGAATGACAGGTTGTTAATTAAGCTGCTTTATTTTAGGGGTTTAGAGAAGGTGGGTCATTTTTTACCCCCTAGGAGAGGGGAGTATACCGACTGGTAAGACTACACAAAAAGATCTTACCAAGGATCATCTAGATGTTTCATGGTGAATTTAAAGACCCCTTGAACTATAAAAACAATCTATACAATCTATTGAAAAAGATCTTACCAAGGATCATCTAGATGTTTCATGTTGAATTTAAAGACCCCTTGAACTATAAAAACAATCTATACAATCTATTCCTAAAAATATGTTTTGGGCCTTACTGATGTTAGCTCATAGAAACGCATTGATTAACAGATAGTCAAAATTGTTTTATCAAAACAAAGTGTGTTCTGAAGTGTCTGTCCTAAATCTGAGAGATATAAGAAAGATCAGGAAACATTTGTTTGTTGTTTTGACATGTTATTTAACCCCATATGTTTGGCGTTAAACAGTCTCTGTATACTTCCATCATTGTTTTCACATGGTACCTGGGACATTCAGACGAGGATTGTGAGGCTTGTGGGTGTTCTAGAGCAAAAACAATAGACATGTTCATAAGAGTCTCGACTTTGTACAGAGGGGTCATATTAGTGTGTAGGGCACCTGTTTTACAGGCAACCTACCGTAGTCGGTCTGTGTGAGAATGTACAGTGCCTTGCGAAAGTATTCGGCCCCGTTGAACTAAGCGACCTTTTGCCATATTTCAGGCTTCAAACATAAAGATATAAAACTGTATTTTTTTGTGAAGAATCAACAACAAGTGGGACACAATCATGAAGTGGAACGACATTTATTGGATATTTCAAACTTTTTTAACAAATCAAAAACTGAAAAATTGGGCGTGCAAAATTATTCAGCCCCTTTACTTTCAGTGCAGCAAACTCTCTCCAGAAGTTCAGTGAGGATCTCTGAATGATCCAATGTTGACCTAAATGACTAATGATGATAAATACAATCCACCTGTGTGTAATCAAGTCTCCGTATAAATGCACCTGCACTGTGATAGTCTCAGAGGTCCGTTAAAAGCGCAGAGAGCATCATGAAGAACAAGGAACACACCAGGCAGGTCCGATATACTGTTGTGAAGAAGTTTAAAGCCGGATTTGGATACAAAAAGATTTCCCAAGCTTTAAACATCCAAAGGAGCACTGTGCAAGCGATAATATTGAAATGGAAGGAGTATCAGACCACTGCAAATCTACCAAGACCTGGCCGTCCCTCTAAACTTTCAGCTCATACAAGGAGAAGACTGATCAGAGATGCAGCCAAGAGGCCCATGATCACTCTGGATGAACTGCAGAGATCTACAGCTGAGGTGGGAGACTCTGTCCATAGGACAACAATCAGTCGTATATTGCACAAATCTGGCCTTTATGGAAGAGTGGCAAGAAGAAAGCCATTTCTTAAAGATATCCATAAAAAGTGTTGTTTAAAGTTTGCCACAAGCCACCTGGGAGACACACCAAACATGTGGAAGAAGGTGCTCTGGTCAGATGAAACCAAAATTGAACTTTTTGGCAACAATTCAAATCGTTATGTTTGGCGTAAAAGCAACACAGCTCATCACCCTGAACACACCATCCCCACTGTCAAACATGGTGGTGGCAGCATCATGGTTTGGGCCTGCTTTTCTTTAGCAGGGACAGGGAAGATGGTTAAAATTGATGGGAAGATGGATGGAGCCAAATACAGGACCATTCTGGAAGAAAACCTGATGGAGTCTGCAAAAGACCTGAGACTGGGACGGAGATTTGTCT
>NC_048568.1:36712500-36752500 GCF_013265735.2 Oncorhynchus mykiss
CAGGGTGCAGATAACTAAGAATTTACAACTTTCAGATGAGACTGAATTAAGATGACGATTAATATTGACTGTTATTGATAACAGCTCTATAAATATTATTTTGTAGCGTCCGACTCTCTAGTTAATTACATTTACATGATTAGCTCAATCAGGTAATATTAATTACGGATAAATTATTTAATAGAATAGCATGTCATATCACTTAATCCGGCATAGCCAAAGACACGACACACGGCTGTCAGCCAATCAATATTCAGGGCTCGAAACACCCAGTTTATAGCTGATCTAAGTAGTACATAGTAGTTTTCTTGTGTGTCTTGTCTTGAATTTTGGCAATACATTATAGAATAATTTTTAAGAATGGTACATAAGGGTAGGATTTTAGGCAACACATTTTTAAGATGGTCAGATGAGTTAAATCAGGGTTACGGTTCCCCAAAAAATTACAATAGTTCCATTCAGTTTGTTTTTTATTTGTTTTTTATATACTCCAAGTTAAATACTAGGTGGCTCTGACCTACAGAGATTTAAATTGAACAGGAAGTCCTTACCGCGCATTCGCAAAGTATTCAGATCACTTCACTTTATCCACTTTTTTTTAATGTTACTAAAAACGGAATAAAAAAAGGTTTTCCCTTATCAATCTACACACAATACCCCATAATGACAGAGTAAGAACAGGTTTTGAGAAGTCTTGGCAAATTTAATAAAAAAATGTAAAAGAAAAAAATTGAAATATCACATTTACATAAGTATTCAGACCCCTTTACTAAGTACTATGTTGAAGCACCTTTGGCAGTGATTACAGCCAGAGTCTTCTTGGGTATGATGCAGCAAGATTGGCACAGTTTGATTTTTGGGAGTTTCTCCCATTCTTCTCTGTAGATCCTCTCAAGCTCTGTCAGGTCGGATGGGGAACATCGCTGCACAGCTATTTTCAGAGATATTAGATTGGGTTCAAGTCTGGGCTCTGGCTGGGCCACTCAAGGACATTCAGAGACTTGTCCCGAAGCCACTCCAGCATTGTCTTGGCTGTGTGCTTAGGGTTGTTGTAGGAGAACCTTCTCCCCAGTCTGAGGTCCTGATTGCTCTGGAGCAGGTTTTCCTTAAAGACCTCTCTGTACTTTGCGCTTTCCCTCGATCCTGACTAGTCTCCCAGTCTCTGCCGCTGAAATAAATCGCCACAGCATGATGCTGACACCACCATGCTTCACCGTAGGGATGGTGTCAAGTTTCCTTCAGATGTTGGTAATCTTGGTTCTTCAGACCAGAGAATCATGGTCTGAGTCCTTTAGGTGCCTTTGGGTAAACTCCAAGCGGGCTGTCATGTGCCTTTTACTGAAAAGTGGCTTCCGTCTGGCCACTCTACCATAAAGGTCTGATTGGTGTAGTGCTGCAGAGATGATTGTCCTTCTGGAAGGTTCTCCCATCTCCACAGAGGAACTCTGGAGCTCTGTTAGAGTGACCATTGGGTTCTTGGTCGCCTCCCTGACCAAGGCCCTTCTCCTCTGATTGCTCAGTTTGGCCGGGCGGCCAGCACTTCTTCCATTTAAGAATGATGGAGGCCACTGTGTTCTTGGGAACCATCAATGCTTCAGACATTTTTTGGTATCCTTCCGCAGATCTGTAACTCGACACAATCCTATCTCGTAGCTCTATGGACAATTCCTTCGACCTCATGGCTTGGTTTTTGCTCTGACATGCACTGTCAACTGTGGGACCTTTATATAGACAGGTGTGTGCCTTTTCAAATCATGTCCAATCAATTAAATTTACCACAGGTGGACTCCAATCATGTTGTAGAAAAATCTCAAGGATGGTCAATGGAAACAGGATGCACCTGTCTCTTAGCATTTTTGCAAAAATGTTAAAGACCTGTTTTCACTTCGTCATTATTTTGTATTGTGTGTCGACTGATGAGGGAAAACATTATTTAATAAATTTTAGAATAAGCTGTAACGTAACACAATGTGGAAAAAGTCAAGGAGTCGGAATGCTTTCCGAATGCATGGTATATAGAAACAAGTTCTTTAAACCACTCCACTCAGCCGCATATCCATATATCTGTCTAATTTCTCTATTCTTCCTTCTGAAAATCACACTGTTTTCCCAATCCTCCTTTTGTCCTCTACTTTCATCAATGCTAGGTATGATTAACCAGAGTATAGTGTGTTGACAAAGGGCTCTAAGCTGATATATACCACAGGACAGGAGATCGAATAACAGCAGTTCTAATGGTCTATCTATCTCTCTCTCATCCTCCCTCTCTCTCTTTGGTTTATCCATCTCTCTCTCTCTCTCTCTCTTTGGTCTCTCTTTTCCTTTCTCTCTCTCTCTTTTTGGTCTCTCTCTCTCCTCTCAATTTTTGGTCTTTCTCTCTCCCTCTCTCTCTTTGGTCTCTCTCTCTCTCTCTTTGGTCTCTCCCTTTCCATCTTTGGTCTCTATCTCTCCTTTCTCTCTTTGGTCTCTCTCTCCTTCTCTCACTCTGGTATTTCTCTCTCTCTTCCTCTCTCTCTCTCTCTCTCTCTCTCTCCTTCTCTCACTCATTGGTCTCTCTCCCTCTCTCACTCTTTGGTCTCTCTATCTCCCTCTCTCTGGTCTCTCTCTCTCTCCTTCTCCCTCTTTTGTCTCTCTCTCTCCCTCTTTTTGTCTCGCTCTATCCCTAACTCTCTCTTTGGTCTCTCTCTATCCCTCTCTCTTTGGTCTCTATCTCTCTCTCTCTCCGTCTCTCACTCTTTGGTCTCTCTTTATCCCTCTCACAGTCTTTGCTCTTTCTCTCCCTATCTCTCTCTCACTCTGTTCTCTCTCTCTCGATCTCAATTAAATACAATTCAAGGGGCTCTATTGGCATGGGAAACATAGAGTTGAAGTTTACGTACACCTTAGCCAAATACATTTTTCACAATTCCTGACATTTAATCCTGGTAAAAATTCCCTGTCTTAGGTCAGTTAGGATCACCACTTTATTTTAAGAATGTGAAATGTCAGAATAATAGTAGAGTGAATTATTCATTTCAGCTTTTATTTCTTTCATCACACTCCCAGTGGGTCAGAAGTTTACATACACTCAATTAGTATTTGGTAGGATTGCTTTTAAATGGTTTAACTTGGGTCAAATGTTAGTCGAAATGGTAGTCTTCCACAAGCTTCCCACAATAAGTTGGGTGAATCCCCCTGACAGAGCTGATGTAACTGAGTCAGGTTTGTAGGCCTCCTTGCTCGCACACGCTTTTTCAATTCTGCCCACAAATGTTCTATAGGTTTGAGGTAAGGGCTTTATTATGGCCACTCCAATACCTTGACTTTGTTGTCCTTAAGCCATTTTGCCACAGCTTTGGAAGTATGCTGGGGGTTATTGTCCATTTGGAAGACCCATTTGCGACCGAGCTTTAACTTCCTGACTGATTTCTTGAGATGTTCCTTCAATATATCCACATAATTTCCCATCCTTATGATTCCATCTATTTTGCGAAGTGCACCAGTCCCACCTGCAGCAAAGCACCCCCACAACATGATGCTGCCACCCGCGTGCTTCACTGTTAGGATGTTGTTCTTCGGCTTGCAAGCCTCCCCCTTTTTTCTTCCAAACATAAAGTTGGTCATTATGGCCAAACAGTTCTATTTTTGTTTCATCAGACCAGAGGACATTTCTCTAAAAATTACGATCTTTGTCCACATGTGCAGTTACAAACCGTAGTATGACTTTTTTATGGCGGTTTTGGAGCAGTGGCTTCTTCCTTGCCGAGCGGCCTTTCAGGATATGTCGATATAGGACACGATATAGGACCCGTTTCCTCCAGCATCTTCACAAAGTCCTTTGCTGTTGTTCTGGGATTGATTTGCACTTTTCGCACCAAAGTACGTTCATCTCTAGGAGAGAGAACGCGTCTCCTTCCTGAGCGAGAATGACGGCTGCTTGGTCTCATGGTGTTTATACTTGCATACTATTGTTTGTACAGATGAACATGGTTCCTTCAGGCGTTTGGAAATTGCTCCCAAGGATGAACCAGACTTGTGGAGGTCTCAAATTGTTTTCATAGGGTCTTGGCTGATTACTTTTGACCTTCCCATGATGTCAAGCAAAGAGGCATGAAGTTTGAAGGTAGGCCTTGAAATACATCCACGGGCACACCTCCAATTGACTCAAATTATGTCAATTAGCCTATCAGAAGCTTCTAAAGCCATGACATCATGTTCTGGAATTTTCCAAGCTCTTTAAAGGCACAGTCAACCTAGTGTTTGTAAACTTCTGACCCACTGGAATTGTGACACAGTGAATTATAAGTGAAATAATCTGTCTGTAAACAATTGTTGGAAAAATGACTTGTCTCATGCAAAAAGTAGATGTCCTAACCAACTTGCCAAAACTATAGTTTGATAACAAGACATTTGTGGAATGGTTGAAAAACTAGTTTTAATGACTCCAACCTAAGTGTATGTAAACTTACGACTTCAACTGTATGTTTACATTGTTAAAGTGAAATGGTTAAACAAAATGAAATAAACAATAAAAAATTTACAGTAAATTTTACACTCACACATTTTCCAAAAGAATAAAGACATTTAACCTCTTTATCCTACCCCCTCCTTTTTCGAACATTCTGTTAAAAATCGCGCAACTTTTCAGCATCCTGCTACTCATGCCAGGAATATAGTATATGCATATGATTAGTATGTGTGGATAGAAAACACTCTGAAGTTTCTAAAACTGGTTAATTCACGGCTGTGACTATAACAGAGCGTGTGTTTCATCGAAAAGCGCAAGAAAAACTGGTCACTGAAATCTGAAAAAAGTATCTATGCGCCCCTTTCATGGATTATTTAAAGGAAACCAAATTTAATATGGAGACGGATGCAATTCCTACAGCTTCCACACGATGTCGCCAAAAACGTCATTTTCATTGACAAAAATCCATTGAGACATTACGAATAGATCCTTGATTCCATCCAGCCTACCTCAATCGATTTTGGAAGATTGAAAAATGGACACTGTTTTCTTTTGTAGCTGCTATTGACTACAGATCGCCCAGTGATCAATTTGATCGCTTATTAACGTTTACAAATACCTAAAGTTGGGTTATAAAAGTAGGTTTTTTGTCAACGAATATAGGCAACTTAAACACGACGTTGCGTGTTGGAAGAGAGCTTTTTTCGTGATGCAGACAGGCCATACAAATGGATATTTTGGGCATTCATGGACAGATTTAATCGGGAAAAAGACCAATTTGTGATGTTTATGGGACATATAGGAGTGCCAACAAAGAATATCATCAAAGGTATTGAATCTTTTATATTTTATTTCTGCGTTTTTGTGTAGCGCCGGCTACGCTAATTATTTTGTTTACGTCGCCTTCAGGCATTTTGGGGTGTTGCATGCTATCAGATAATAGCTTCTCATGCTTCCGCCGAAAAGCATTTTAAAAATCTGACTTGTTGGCTAGATTCACAACGAGTGTAGCTTTAATTCAATACCCTACATGTATATTTTAATGAACGTTTGAGTTTTAACGAGTACATTTAGCATTTAGCGTAGCGCATTTGCATTTCCAGGTGCCTACTTGAGACGCAGACGTCTCAAGTAGGAGCAAGAAGTAAGGTCATATTATGTCTAAATACAGTGTTGTCATATTATACAGTGTTTTAAAGATGTGCAAATAGTTCAAGTACAAAAAGGGAAATAAATAAACATAAATATGGGTTGTATTTACAACAGTGTTTGTTCTTCACTGGTTGCCCTTCTTCACTGGTTGCCCTTTTGTGCACATAGCAGTGTGCACATAGCCTGTCTTCTCTTGAGAGCCAGGTCTGCCTTCAGTGCCCTTTCTCAATAGCAAGGCTATGCTCACTGAGTCTGTACATAGTCAAAGATTTCCTTAAGTTTGGGTCAGTCACTGTGGTCAGGTATTCTGCCACTGTGTACTCTCTGTTTAGGGCCAAAGAGCATTCTCGTTTGCCATGTTTTTTTGTTAATTATTTCCAATGTCTCAAGTAATTATATTTTTGTTTTCTCATGATTTGGTTGGGTCTAATTGTGTTGCTGTCCTTGGGCTCTGTGGGGTCTGTTCGTGTTTGTGAACAGAGGCCCAGGAACAGCTTGCTTAGGGGACTCTTCTCCAGGTTCATCTCTCTGTAGGTGATGGCTTTGTTATGGAAGGTTGTTATCTCTGTTTCTCTCTCACTCACTCTCTCTGGCTGCAATGTGGTAAATCCATTCTGTTGTGGAGATCAATGCAACAACATCCAAACCTCTTTACTCTGCTATAATTTTCCTCTCTACACCTCTGTGTTCTGTTCTGTTTGTCCAACCTTTACCAGGTCAGAGGACACACAGGATAAGCACACTGTGGAGGAAATATCAGCAAAATGAATCGAAAAAGGTTTTGCTTCATCATCCTCATGATTAATGTCTTACCACTTCTTTCTCCTCCCACCCCTCCTCTTCCTCCCTCCTCACCTGATCGTCCGTCCCTCTGAATGTCCACGTGGTGCCAGGCTCCGTCGTTGACCTTGCTCTGTGTGGCTTTGACCTTGATGGTTCCCGAGCCCATGTCCAGCAGCAGGTACAGCCCTCCATCTAGCAGCTCCACAGCAAAGAAGTCCACCTTGTTGTTCTTCTTCCCTGCCGCGTCGCGACGGTCCTGGGCCTGGAAATAAAGAACCCTCTTTAGGTGCTGACAGATAATAAACTGTACAAATCAATGACCAACCTTTCAGCTAAACAGCTTTTATCAGGGGGAATATCTCACCCACAGCAGACTTAAACTTCAGTACATTCATCCAAGGCAGGTTAATCAACCACATAACACAACCATTGCAAGTGAAACCTTCAAAATAGTTGCAACATGCAGAACTGGAACTAGTATCATAAAAAAAATGGGAGTTTGAGTGACAGAAAGACAAGTACAACAGGTAAGCTGTGTTGTTTGTATACCTTGCCATGGGTGAAGAGGATGAGTCCGTTGGGTTCGGAGGTCCTGAAATCAAAGGAGATGGATCCGACCCTCTTGGTATTCCACTTGGGCAGGCTGAGGTAGGAATCAGGGCTCTCAAAGTTGATTGGGTCCAGGGTGGGTACGTTTTCACACTTAAACACCACTTCACCCTGGAGCTTCATCTTGGGGTCTACAATGCGAGCCAGACGGGAGAGCTCCAGACGGATGTCATTATTCTTATAGACCACCTGGAGGAGAGAGAGAGAGAGAGAGAGAGAGAGAGAGAGAGAGAGAGAGAGAGAGAGAGAGAGAGAGAGAGAGAGAGAGAGAGAGAGAGAGAGCGAGAGAGAGAGAGAGAGAGAGAGAGAGAGAGAGAGAGAGAGAGAGAGAGAGAGAGGCATCTAGAAGTTAATAAGGCAAATGAGAGCCTAGGAGATGAAAGAGAGGAGAGAACAAAAGCAACAACACGCCGACACCTTGTAGAGAGGAGTGAGAGGAACGGCCATTGTTCCACACGATAATGTTTAAATACGTTTTGAGACTATAGTTTATTTTCTAATTCAGTATGTGGAAAATCATATTGGTTTTTCTATAATATGTTGATCATGTTTGGAAGGCTTGAGAAAAGCATATAAATCCAATATCCCTTGTTGTTTCCTATTTGAACTGTAATCTGTCCATCTGCAGGAAGATCACATGCTGACATACTGTATGATTCAACACCTGCCTAAAGCACATGAGGCTGGTGGAACTTTAATTGGGGAGGACGGGCTAGTGCTAGTGGCTGGAGCGGAATTAATGGAATGGTATCAAATACATCAAACACATGGTTTCCATGTTTCCATTCCATTTGCTCTTTTCCGGCCATTATTGTGAGCCGTTCTGCCTTCAGCAGCCTCCACTGGACTACACTGGGGTAGTAAGATCTATGGATTACTAGGACAGTCAAGGAGAGTACTGGTGCTATGAGAAAAACTGCATTCAAAATGGAACCTTATGCAATACTTGCTGCATGAATTTTATTCCCTACACACTGATCGACTTTAATTCCCTACATAGTGCACAACTTTTACTCCCTACGTAGTGCACAAATTTGATTCCCTACATAGTTCACAACTTTTATTCCCTACAAAGTGCACAACTTTTATTCCCAACATACTGTCACGACTTCCGCCGAAGTCGGTTCCTCTCCTTGTTCGAGCGACGTTCGGCGGTCGACGTCACCAATCTTCTACCCACCGCCGATCCACCTTTCATTTTCCATTTGTTTTGTCTTGTTTTCCCACACACCTGGTTTACATTTCCCTCATTACATGTTGTGCATTTAACCCTTCGTTCACCCCATGGCTGTGTGTGAAATTGTTTGTTGTAAGTGCTTGTGCACATTTTGACTGGTGCGCGACGGGTTTTGTACCCATATTTTGTGTATTTGATAATTAAACTGCTCCAGTTATTACACAGTTCTGCTCTCCTGCGTCTGACTTCCCTGGCACCAGTTACGCACCCCTTACACATACTGCATGACTTCTATTCCCTACATAGTGCACAACTTTTATTCCCTACATAGTGCACAACTTTTATTCCCTACATAGTGCACAACTTTTATTCACAACATAGTGCACAACTTTAATTCCCTACAATACAAGTGACAGATGAGAGAGTAACGACAGAGAGACAGAGAGAGAGATGAGAGAGTAACCACAGAGAGACACAGAGATAGAGAGAGAGAATAACTACAGAGACACCGAGAGAGAGATAATAACTACAGAGACAGAGAGAGAGAGAGAATAACTACAGAGAGACATGGAGAGAGAGAGATAATAACTACAGACAAGCACAGAGAGAGAGAGAATAACTACAGAGAGACACAGAGAGAGATGAGATAATAACTACAGCGACACAGAGAGAGAGAGAGAGAGAGATAATAACTACAGAGAGACACAGAGATAGAGAGATAATAACTACAGAGAGACACAGAGAGCGAGAGAGATAATAACTACAGAGACACAGAGAGAGAGATAATAACTACAGAGACACAGAGAGAGATGAGATACAAACTACAGAGACACAGAGAGAGAGAGAGATATACTAACTACAGAGAGACACAGAGAGAGAGAGAGATAATAACTACAGAGAGACACAGAGAGAGAGAGAGAGATAATAACTACAGAGAGACACAGAGAGAGAGAGATAATAACTACAGAGAGACACAGAGAGAGATGAGATAAAAACTACAGAGACACAGAGAGAGACAGAGGGGAGAGGCGAGGATTGGTGTCCATGTACTGTATACCAGGTGACTGTGTGTCACTAAGGAGCTGGTGGGCTAAATATTCGTGTAATACTCAACATCTGTACCGACGTCTAAACACCAGTCTACCTACTGTAGGCACCTTGAACTGAACCCAATCCTCTATCTTACTGATATGGTAGCATACTATCACACCTTTCTGAATGAGACACTACCCTCTGTATTCCACATACACTACCTGTACACTTCAATAATGCAAGGTGACTGACGCTGGACCAAAGTCTGAAGTGATTGATGATGAGAACCTGAATGACAGGGGAGCAAGCCTTGAGACCCAAGCATTTGGCTACACCTGCAATAACATCTAAACACGTGTATGTGACCAATACATTTGATTTGATTTGACCATCACAGATTGATCTGGAATTGTTTCTGTAGTTAGAAACAGGTAAAGATAAAGACAGGTAAAAAAAAAAAAAACATTATTTTGTTGAAATGTTATTTTTCTCTCTGAGAAATTAAGCTAATTGATTGCACCAAGATTGGCCATTTTAATTTATAGGATTCAAATAATATTAAAATAAATATTGTGGACAAAATCTGATTTGGACCAAACGTCTTCCTACCAATGAGTAAGACATGACAAATACAACGGAATGGCCAAAATCCACACACAGTTTGAATTGTGAGGATGACCACACAATTTACTTTCATAATGAGACTATTGGTTTTCTTCCCAAAGGTGCAAAGGAAATGTTAGTTAACACAAGAGACCATCCCAATGGGTAAAATACTGTGGTTTTATAGCAGGAACAGGGGCATCTAGTGGTCAAAACTTGCACTTCCACACTAATTAAAAAAAAAAGTCACTTAAGAACAAATTCTTATTTACAATGACCGCCTACCCCAGCCAACACTGGGACAATTGTAAACCGCCCTATGGGACTCCCAATCAAGGCCAGATGTGATGCAGCCTGGATTTGAACCAGGGACTGCGGTGACACCTCTCACACTGAGATGCAGTGCTTTAGACAGTTGCGCCACTTTTGAGTCTACTAGTGCAAGCAACTTCAATGACACATTTCTCTGTACAAAAACACCAGATTCAAAGAGAATACATTACATAGTATGGAGAAGCAATACTCCAAGCTACTTGTCAAATGTAGTATGGGGCGGCAGGGTAGCCTAGTGGTTAGAGCGTTGGACTAGTAACCGGAAGGCTGCGAGTTCAAACCCCCGAGCTGACAAGGTACAAATCTGTCGTTCTGCCCCTGAACAGGCAGTTCCCAGGCCGTCATTGAAAATAAGAATTTGTTCTTAACTGACTTGCCTGGTTAAATAAAGGTAAAAAAAAATGTAGAGTACTGATACTGCATACTGGTTGTGGGGTGGGATTGGTATGTGGGGGGGGGGGGGGGTCTGTGTTCCGTGGGTGGCTTTTGATATTTTCATGTCTTACTCATTGGTAGGAATATGTTTATTCAAATCGGATGTTGGGTACTATTTTTATTGAATATTACCTGATGAATTACTATGAAATGAATAGAGTGCCATTTGGAATGCAGGCCTTGCATCCCTCATCTTCCACTTTGTTACGGTCAGAGGTTTATTATGCTATCCAACGGCCATCTCTGACGTCTCTTAGCCAAGCTGGGGCCATTTATAATGCAAGCACAGGCTTCTCTTCCTCCGCCATATATCCTCCTCCGTCTGTCCTTCTCCTCCTCCTCCTCCATTTCTCCTTGTCCTCCTCCATCTCTCCTCCTCCATTCCTCCTCCTCCTCTTCCGCATCCATTCCTCCTCCTCCTCCTCCTCCATTCCTTCTCCTCCTCCTCCTCCCTGAGATGGCATATTGATCCGTGCTTGGAGCACACACAGACTAATCTAGTTTAGATCAATGCTCTCCTTCCACTCTAACCCCATCCACAGTGGCTCTCTTTCCCCTCTAACCCCATCCACAGTGCCTCTCTTTCCACTCTAACCCCATCCAGAGTGCCTCTCTTTCCCCTCTAACCCCATCCACAGTGCCTCTCTTTCCCCTCTAACCCCATCCACAGTGGCTCTCTTTCCCCTCTAACCCCTCCCACAGTGCCTCTCTTTCCACTCTAACCCCATCCACAGTGGCTCTCTTTCCTCTCTAACCCCATCCACAGTGCCTCTCTTTCCTCTCTAACCCCATCCACAGTGGCTCTCTTTCCCCTCTAACCCCATCCACAGTGCCCCTTTCCCCTCTAACCCCATCCACAGTGCCTCTTTTCCTCTCTCCTTGGCTGCCTTAATCTCTCTCTCCCTCTCTTTTGTCCTCTCAACCTGTCTCCCTCCCTCTGTCCTTGCCTCCAAGCTTCTCTCACACCCTCCCTCCCTCCCTCCCTCATTTCCTCCCGCCCTCCTTGCCACCATCCCTAATTTCCTCTCTCTCCTTGCCACCCTCCCTCCCTCCCTCCTTCCCTCTCTCCTTCCCTCTCTCCCTCCTTCCTCCATGTCTCCTTTCCGCTAGCCCCACCTCCATCCCTCCCTCTACGCCTGTCTCCCTCCATTCCTCCATCCCTCCATCTGTGCATCTCTCCCTCCATCCCTAGCTCTACACCTCACTCCCTCCATCCCTCCCTCTACAAATGTCTCCCTCCATCCCTCCTTCTACACATGTCTCCCTCCATCCCTGCCTCTACACCTCACTCCCTCCATCCCTGCCTCTACACCTCACTCCCTCCATCCCTCCCTCTACACCTCACTCCCTACATCCCTGCCTCTACACCTCACTCCCTCCATCCCTGCCTCTACACCTCACTCCCTCCATCCCTGCCTCTATACCTCACTCCCTCCATCCCTGCCTCTACACCTCACTCCCTCCATACCTCCCTCTACACCTCACTCCCTCCATCCCTCCCTCTACACCTCACTCCCTCCATCCCTCCCTTTACACCTCACTCCCTCCACCCCTCCCTCTACACCTCACTCCCTCCACCCCTCCCTCTACACGTCTCCCTCCATCCCTCCCTCTACACATGTCTCCCTCCATCCCTCCCTCTACGCCTCACTCCCTCCACCCCTCCCTCTACACCTCACTCCCTCCATCCCTGCCTCTACACCTCACTCCCTCATCCCTCCCTCTCCACCTCACTCCCTCCACCCCTCCCTCTACACCTCACTCCCTCCATCCCCCTCTCTACACCTCACTCCCTCCATCCCTCCCTCATCACATGTCTCCCTCCATCCCTCCCTCTACACCTGTCCCTCTCCATCCATCCCTCTATGCATGTCTCCCTCCATCTCTCCCTCTATGCCTGTCTCCCTCCATCTCTCCCTCTATGCCTGTCTCCCTCCATCTCTCCCTCTATGCCTGTCTCCCTCCATCCCTCCCTCTATGCCTGTCTCCCTCCATCTCTCCCTCTATGCCTGTCTCCCTCCATCTCTCCCTCTATGCCTGTCTCCCTCCATCTCTCCCTCTATGCCTGTCTCCCTCCATCTCTCCCTCTATGCCTGTTTCCCTCCTTCCCTGCCTGCCAACTGTAATGTAGCTAGAGGACTCAATAGTCTCTCCCCAGAGAGCCTTGAGAGTAATGTTTAAACAGAGGTAGATCGATGCTACAATGAGCCTGAGTGTAAATATATTTTTTAAATTGGACGAGAGGAGGGATTAGGGATTTGAAATGAAGTGGTTTGATCCAGATAAATGTGATATAATAAACACTATTTAAAATCATTATTCATATTCCTGGGTGGACATGGTGGAATTGAGTGGTGTTGTGTGTACAAATAGGGATATCATTAAGATGAATATGTGAGCAATAGCTCACCTAGGTGGAGGCTGGAGGGATTTGATGCTGTAACGGTAAGTTATACTGCCACTAGAAAGACAAAAGCCACATATCAAAACCATGTACATTGTATGGATGTGTGGGGCTTACAATGTAGAGAGACAGGGGCCACATTGTTGTGTGTCTGTTTACTGCAGAGCTTGCTGAGTGTATGCTCAGGGGTCAAACGCAATGCAAAGGTCAGGGGTTAGAGGTCAGAGGAGTATCCCTGCGTGCCTCTGAGAAAACGTGTGCTGTGTGTGATTTATACATATTTTTTAAACTGAAATGAGCAGAGACTGGTTTGGTTAAATATAGAACAGGGCTGATGACGACTTTGAGGATGATGCGGGCAGTACATTCCTCCCAAATGCCAAATGTTGGTCTCTTGCTCACTCCCTCCCTTCTTCCCTCCCTCCCTTCGTCCTTCCCTAATCCCCCTTCCTCCCCTCCGTCCACAATCTGGATGACAGTAGCAGCCACAACAGCCTCTCAGAGCAGAGCAACTACACAAGCTGACTCTTTAGAACCCTGGCCTGCTTGGCTTGGCGCTGGTGCCCTGTGGACGCCAGGGGACATGGCTGCCACCGCTACCGCCTCGCTGCCCACTGGCTCACGTCACATGACTGCTGGCCCACACGGCTGCACACGAGGAGTGATGCTGCTATCGTCCCTATGCCTAGTGGGTGTGGAGGGTGCAGAGAATAGAGGAGGACTACAGTAACATTCTATTTTACTTCCAGTGAGGGAGAGAGAGGGAGGGAGATAGTCAGGGAGGGAGAGTGAGGGAGGGAGATAGTCATGGAGGGAGAGAGTGAGAGGGAGATTGTCAGGGAGGGAGAGAGAGGTAGGGAGATAGTCAGGGAGGGAGAGAGAGGGAGAGAGATAGTCAGGGAGGGAGAGAAAGGGAGGGAGATAGTCAGGGAGGGAGAGAGAGAGAGGGAGGGAGATAGTCAGGGAGGGAGAGAGAGAAAGAGAGAAAGAGGAGTCCAACCCCTCCTCCTTCTACCCCACTCCATCTCTCCTTCATCCTCTCACTCTGGCCCTCCCCCTTCTTCCTCCCTTTGCCCTTCTCCCTCTGTTCCAGCTCTGGCCTTCCTCCCACCTCCTCCATCCCTCCTCCTCCCTCTGTTCCATGAGAAAAGCATTGGAAGAGAGAGGCAGTGATGAAGCGTGATCCAACCATCCAGCGGGCCCAAATGAACTGAGTAATCCGTCATCAGCTGTGTACAGGGGAGGAGAGGGAGGGGGACATAAAGATAGAGAGATAAAGAGAGAGAGAGATAGAGAGAGAGAGAGAGAGAGAGAGGAAGAGAGAGAGAGAGAGAGAGAGAGAGAGAGAGAGGGAGAGAGAGAGAGAGAGAGAGAGAAAGGGATAGAGGCAGTGTGCTGGCAGGCAGAGTTCATCAGCCCAGACAGAGCCACGGCAGGGTGAACATGGTTGTAAGGGATAGACCCAGCAGACAGTCAGTCAGTCAAGCCAGGCTGGACATGCAACAAAATGCAGTCCATCGTGGATCACATGCTGTGGATGCATCCTAAATCGCACCCTATTCCCTATGGGCCTCTGGTCAAAAGTAGTGCACTAAATTAGGTACAATTTGGGATACTACCTATGACTCTCCACTCCACCAGTCACATGGTGATTGATAATAATGCTGGAGGGGCAACCACTCTGTATACAGATTTACACTACTGATACAGATGCTGAAAACATGGAGGGAGGTTAGCTGTTAGTGTTGGAAGACAATCATAAATGTCCCCATAAGGCAATCATATTATTCCTATATTATCCCAATGATGAACTCTCATCTACTGAACACAGTCACCTTGGGGTTACTCTGACTGTAGGTATAACTGTGTCTCTGGGTGTCATTAGAAAGCAGGGGGGACCGGGGGACCGGGAGACCGGGGGAACGGGAGACCGGGGGAACGGGAGACCGGGGGACCGGGGGAACGGGAGACAGTGGGACCGGGAGACAGGGGGACCGGGAGACAGGGGGACCGGGAGACCGGGGGAACGGGAAACAGTGGGACCGGGAGACAGGGGGACCGGGAGACTGGGGGACCGGGTCTCTGGGTGTCATTAGAAAGCAGGGGGGACCGGGGGACCGGGAGACCGGGGGAACGGGAGACAGTGGGACCGGGAGACAGGGGGACCGGGAGACAGGGGGACCGGGAGACAGGGGGACCGGGAGACTGGGGGACCGGGTCTCTGGGTGTCATTAGAAAGCAGGGGGGACCGGGAGACCGGGGGAACGGGAGACAGGGAGACCGGGGGGAATGTGTAAACTACAAGATACAGCAGTTACAGATACACTACATTTAAACAACACAAATACATTTTTACAATCCCTAAAACACTTGCAGACCTCAGTGAAGTCATCCCTCATCAGCGTTCTAAACTGCCCTGTTGGCACCAAAGATTCAAGATGGAATGAGGTTTTGTAAATTATTCCAAACATGGGGGAGGGGGGTTGGGGGGGGGGCATTGACACTCCAGCACTTTGGATTGGAAATTATATCATGACTATGAGGTTAAAGTGCAGACTGTCAGCCTTAATTTGAGGGTATTTTCATCCATATGGGGTGAACTGTTAATATGGGGTGAACCGTTAATATGGGGTGAACCGTTTATATGGGGTGAACTGTTTATATGGGGTGAACCGTTTATATGGGGTGAACTGTTTCTATGGGGTGAACTGTTAATATGGGGTGAACTGTTTATATGGGGTGAACTGTTTATATAGGGTGAACCGTTTATATGGGGTGAACCGTTTATATGGGGTGAACTGTTTATATGGGGTGAACCGTTTATATGGGGTGAACTGTTTATATGGGGTGAACCGTTTATATGGGGTGAACCGTTTATATGAGGTGAACCGTTTATATTTGGTGAACTGTTTCTATGGGGTGAACCGTTTATATGGGGTGAACTGTTTATATTTGGTGAACTGTTTCTATGGGGTGAACCGTTTATATGGGGTGAACCGTTACAGCACTTTCTGTACATAGTTTTTGGGACAAAATTAACTTATATGTGTAATAAAGTAGTCAAAAGTTTAGGATTTAGTCCCATATTCCTAACACCCTCCTGCCGAGTGGCACAGCAGTCTAAGGCACTGCATGTCAGTGCTAGAGGTATCAGTACAGACACTGGTTCAATCCCAGGCTTTATCACAAAAAGCTGTGATTGGGAGTCCCATCGGGTGGCGCACAATTGGCCAAGGGTTGCCTGGTTCAGGGGAGTGTTTAGCTGGAGTAGGCTGTCATTGTAAAATAAGCACTTGTTCTTGACTGACTTGCCTAGTTAAATAAATATGAATTAAATAATAAAGCTTGTGACTCTACAAACTTGTTGAATGCATTTCCTGTTTGTTTTGGTTGTGTTTCAGATTATTTGGGCCCAATAGAAGTTAACGGCAAATAATGTTATGTGCTGGAGTACAGAGCCAAAAAATATACATATTGTCTATAAGAGAAACAGGAATCCATGTGAGATGCACCCTTAGTCTTCCTTCTGAGGAGAGAGCAAGATCAACCCATTTTATCATTTGAATAATTTGCTTATTTTCCACTAAATGGCCTTGTAATGGTTCAATTGTCATCCTCTCTTTCAACAGTAAATAGCTGTCCTTTGAAATATGAGCGTTTGTGATAATGAGAATTTAATCACAACAGTTGCAGGTTTATCGAGGGTGTGGAGAATAATAGTTTAAAGATTCCCCAAGAAAGATAACTAATTCTGAAGATTTCAAGCTAATTTCAGCCCTTGTGTAATGGACCGAGACAATTATGATCACAAACACTTCACAATAATGTAGTGTCATGGTGAGGATAGAATGAATAATGGCCAATAAAATAAGAAGAGGAAGGAATACAATCTAAAACCTAAAATGCCTGGGAAATGTAAAATGGACATTTGATTAATTTGGAGGTGGAAGAAACACACACCTGTTTACGCAAGGTGCTAGCTAGTGGAGTAGATCACCTGTTTATGTGAGGTGCTGGCTAGCGGAGTAGAACACCTGTTTACGAGAGGTGCTGGCTAGCGGAGTAGAACACCTGTTTATGTGAGGTGCTGGCTAGTCGAGTAGATCACCTGTTTACGAGAGGTGCTGGCTAGCGGAGTAGAACACCTGTTTACGCGAGGTGCTGGCTAGTGGAGTAGATCACCTGTTTACGAGAGGTGCTACCTAGTGGAGTAGATCACCTGTTTATGTGAGGTGCTGGCTAGCGGAGTAGAACACCTGTTTACACGAGGTGCTGGCTAGTGGAGTAGATCACCTGTTTATGTGAGGTGCTGGCTAGCGGAGTAGAACACCTGTTTACACGAGGTGCTGGCTAGCGGAGTAGAACACCTGTTTATGCGAGGTGCTGGCTAGCGGAGTAGAACACCTGTTTACACGAGGTGCTGGCTAGTGGAGTAGATCACCTGTTTATGTGAGGCTGTTTATGCGAGGTGCTGGCTAGTGGAGTAGAACACCTGTTTATGCGAGGTGCTAGCTAGTGGAGTAGAACACCTGTTTATGCGAGGTGCTGGCTAGCGGAGTAGAACACCTGTTTATGCGAGGTGCTAGCTAGTGGAGTAGATCACCTGTTTATGTGAGGTGCTGGCTAGTGGAGTAGAACACCTGTTTATGTGAGGTGCTGGCTAGCGGAGTAGAACACCTGTTTATGCGAGGTGCTAGCTAGTGGAGTAGATCACCTGTTTATGTGAGGTGCTGGCTAGTGGAGTAGAACACCTGTTTACGCGAGGTGCTGGCTAGCGGAGTAGAACACCTGTTTATGCGAGGTGCTAGCTAGTGGAGTAGATCACCTGTTTATGTGAGGTGCTGGCTAGTGGAGTAGAACACCTGTTTATGTGAGGTGCTGGCTAGCGGAGTAGAACACCTGTTTATGCGAGGTGCTGGCTAGTGGAGTAGAACACCTGTTTATGCGAGGTGCTGGCTAGCGGAGTAGAACACCTGTTTATGCGAGGTGCTGGCTAGTGGAGTAGAACACCTGTTTATGCAAGGTGCTGGCTAGCGGAGTAGAACACCTGTTTACGAGAGGTGCTGGCTAGTGGAGTAGAACACCTGTTTACGCGAGGTGCTGGCTAGTGGAGTAGAACACCTGTTTTTACGAGAGGTGCTGGCTAGTGGAGTAGAACACCTGTTTACGCGAGGTGCTGGCTAGCGGAGTAGAACACTTGAAAAATTAAAGTAGAGGCGCACACTAGGAGCTCAGATGCAATAAATGAATAACCAGCATTTGGACAGCCAAGCTGTCTTCATCAGGGTTTAACAACAAACACTGCAGGTCACTAGTTTATATAGTTTGAAAGGACACGCAGGTGTCTGTTCTCATGGTCGTCTGTGGCTTGATTTCATTGGTCAATTTACAGATATAAATAGAACACATAAAAAGCATGAATGGATTACATACAATCATAGATACAATGTGGCAACATAGGCCTGCCTAAATGTCCCATCGGGACTCCCAAACTAAATTGAGTTTGCGCTTCATTTTGCCCACATCCTTTTTACCACAAGTACAAATTCTAAGATAAATAACTGCCTTAGAGGAGCACGTGATAACACCTTTGATTGGGATCCGTTTCCCTGTTTGAGGATGTTTGAGGATGTTTGCATGTGTTTACATGCATAAGCGCCATTGCATTGAGCGCAGCCTTTACCCTTATAGTTTCCATCAGGATCGAGGCGCAATGAGACGTTATGCGGGGATATTTCGGGGTTATAAATCAGAGTTTAGCATTTGAGTTTGATCTGAAGCCATTCGTGTGATTATGGTGTTTTTGCTATCCATTGTAAATTATATTTATAGGCCTACGTAGCCACATTGTATCTGTGATCGTATGTAATCCATTCATGCTTTATATACGTATGTTCTATTCATATCTGTAAATCGACCAATGAAATCAAGTCCCAGCCAGCCATGATTACTGACACCCGCGTGTCCTTTCAAACTGTATAAACTAGTGACCTGCAGTGCTTGTCATTATATCCTGATGAAGACCGATTGGCTGTCCAAACGTTGGTTATTCATCTATTGGATCTGAGCTCCTACAGTGAGCTCTCCTTTTCTTATTCAAACATTTCATTCATTTTCCCAGACACTCTTATACAGAGTGGCTAACAGGTAGGGCATCCATCTTAAGGGGAGACTAGGTGAAACAACCACAAGTTCATTGTAGTACATTCTAAAGTACATTTTTGTAGATTCTAAAGTTAATTTTATTACCTTTTAGTACATTGTAAAGTACTTTCTAATGTTAATTGTAGTACATTGTAGTATATTCTAAAGTACATTTTAGTACATTCCAAATCACATTTTATTACATTCCAAAGTACATTTCAGTACATTGATGTACATTCTAAAGTACATTTTAGTACATTCTAAAGTGCATTTTAGTACATTCATGTACATTCTAAATCACATTTTATTACATTCTAAAGTACATTTCAGTACATTGATGTACATTCTAAAGTACATTTTAGTACATTTTTTATATATATTTTAAATATCCTAGAACAACAACAATACGTTGTGTCCTATCACACCAAAATGCCCTTTCTTGGTAGTGAGCACTAGGACTGGCGTACAGTAATCCACTGCTTTACTACAGTCAAGTTTAGACTGCAAATGACATATGACAGAAAAGTATTCGGGGGCCATTTTCTAACACACAACTAACTGCTGTGAATGTTGTAAATTAGATTAAGCTGAGAAGTATTGAATGGCTGCTGAGCACTTCCCCGGTCTGCCAGCTCAGCAGCTTTCATTGATAATGCAATTTCATTTCTCATTGCTACTGCTGCTGCTTAGCGGAGGACAACCTTGCTGATTTTACATATGTAATTCAACCGCTCTGACTAGCTTAGTGGATGTGTGTGTCTGTGTGTGGGCGGGATGGGGTTTGTGTGTGTGTATGTTTGCATTTGTGTGTGTGTGTGTGTGTGTTTGCATGTGTGTGTGTTTGCATTTGTGTGTGTGTGTGTGTGTGTGTGTGTGTGTGTGTGTGTGTGTGTGTGTTTGCATGTGTGTGTGTTTGCATTTGTGTGTGTGTGTGTGTGTGTGTGTTTGCATTTGTATGTGTGTGTGTGTGTGTGTTTGCATTTGTGTGTGTGTGTGTGTGTGTGTGTGTGTGTGTGTGTGTGTGTGTGTGTGTGTGTGTGTGTGTGTGTGTGTGTGTGTGTGTGTGTGTGTGTGTGTGTGTGTGTGTGTGTGAGTGTGTTTGCATATGTGTGTGTGTGTGTGTGTATGTGTTTGCATATGTGTGTGTGTGTGTGTGTGTGTTTGCATTTGTGTGTGTGTGTGTGTGTGTTTGCATTTGTGTTTGTGTGTAAGTGTGCGTACCTTCAATTCCCCCTAACCTAAACCTACCTCTTTCAGACAGCCCATGAAGTTGTTGCTGACAGGAGAACCAGGTAGGTCAGCCGTACTAGGACTCCCACCCACGTAGAAGAAGTCATCAGACCCCAGCATGGTGTAGTCTTCCTGGGTATAGCCTGTTGTGGTGAGGATCCCATCCACAGAGATGGTCACCTGTTATAGGGTAACACATACCAAAGCCAAGGCATTAGTCGCTGAGGTGGAACTGCTTGTTCAGTATGTATAGGATACACACACCTCTCACCTTGGTCTGCTATGACCTAATGGACTATATCTATGTATTTTACTCCTAACGGAGATCACCTGGGCTAGTAGCTAGTTCCTAGTCTATCGTAACTAGTAGCTACAGTGACTTCAGAAGGTATTCATACCACTTGACATATTCCTGATTTTTTTTGTGTTTACAGCCTGAATTCAAAATGGATAAAATATATGTATTTTCTCACCCATTTACACACAATGACCGATAATGACAAAATAGAAGAAAAAAAATTGAGAAATGTTTTGGAAATGTATTGAAAATGAAAAACATAAGTATTACGTTTACTGAAGCATTCATACGCCTGAGTCAATACTTTGTAGAATCACCTTACAGCTGTGAGTCTTTCTGGGTAAGTCTCTAAGAGCTTTCCACACCTGGATTGTGCAACATTGGCCCATTATTTGTTTCGAAATTCTTCAAGCTCTGTCAAATTGGTTGTTGGTCATTTCTAGACAACCGTTTTCAGATCTTGCCATAGATTTTCAAGCAGATTTAAGTCAAAACTATAACTCGGCCACTTAGGAACCTACTTCCAAGATGGCGTAGCAGTAGGACGTGTTGTCGTGTTCCTTGTATATATCGTTTGTTTTCGTTTCGTTTTCGTTTTTTTTCTTCACATATCTTTAAAACTTTTTGCTGAACCTCAACTTCTTCTAAATACTCTCCTGCAACCCGCCTCACCCAACGTAGCTTTTTTCCTAAAGTATTTATATTTACTTCGGATCTGGAACCCCTCAACTGAAGCTAGCCAACTAGCCAACTAACTACCAGCTTCAGCAAAACATTGCTAGCGGTCTTCAGCTAACCGGTCAGCTAACCGGTCATCAGCTAACCTTTAGCTCGGAAAGCTCTCGCCAGTTCGAACAACGCGACTCTAACCAGAGCATAACGGACCTATCTTTTATTTTATTTTTCACCCCCGGATTCCCATCGCAAACGGAACATTTTGAGCTCCTGGGCTACAATATCCAGACCCACGACCGGTCCATTGATGTCACCGCATGAAGAGGAATAAACAGACTCCCCCCATCGCGACGTCCCCAAAGGCTAACTCTCTAGCCCTTGCTATCTCCTTGCTTGCAAATTCGGCCTGCTAACTGCTAGCTTGTTTAGCCCGGTCCGCTAACTGCTACCGTGTTTAGCACCGTCTACTAACTGTTAGCTTGTTAGCACAGGCCTGCTAACCATCTGAATCGCCGCGTCCCAAACACTCACTGAACCCATATTTACTTTCTATCCCTTTTCGATTTTTAATTTGTTTATACCTTCCGGTAACCTGCCTCACCCAATGTGATACGGAACCGCTATTATCTTTACATTTTTAGAACACACTCAAGAACCTTCAGAAGCTAACCAGCTAACTGGCTACAAGCTATTTAGTCATTGTTAGTTTTCTAACCTGGATAACACTCGCCAGTCCAGCTTCCCTGCCCCATCCACCGCTGCCCCTTGGACACTGATCACTTGGCTACATAGCTGATGCAGGCTGGACTGTCCATTAATTCACGGTAATCCATTCTGCTTGTTTATGTTTTATCTGTCGGCCCCAGCCGCACTTAGGCTCTGTGTGTAGTTAATCCGACCCTCTCTGCCTAATCTATCGCCATTCTACCTGCTGTTGTTGTGCTAGCTGATTAGCTGTTGTTGTCTCACCTACTGTTTTAGCTAGCTCTCCCAACTCAACACCTGTGATTACTGTATGCCTTGCTATATGTCTCTCTCAAATGTCAATATGCCTTGTATACTGTTGTGCAGGTTAGTTATCATTGTTTTAGTTTACAATGGAGCCCCTAGTTCCACTCTTTATACCCCTGATACCTCCTTTGTCCCACCCCCCACACATGCGGTGACCTCACCCATTACAACCAGCATGTCCAGAGATACAACCTCTCTCATCGTCACCCAGTGCCTGGGCTTACCTCCGCTGTACCCGCACCCCACCATAACCCTGTTTGCGCATTATGCCCTGAATATATTCTACCATGCCCAGAAACCTGCTCCTCTTATTCTCTGTCCCCAACGCCCTAGACGACCAGTTTTGATAGCCTTCAGCCGCACCCTCATACTACTCCTTCTCTGTTCCGCGGGTGATGTGGAGGTAAACCCAGGCCCTGCATGTCCCCAGGCACCCTCATTTGTTGACTTCTGTGATCGAAAAAGCCTTGGTTTCATGCATGTCAACATCAGAAGCCTCCTCCCTAAGTGTGTCTTACTCACTGCTCTAGCACACTCTGCTAACCCTGATGTCCTTGCCGTGTCTGAATCCTGGCTCAGGAAGGCCACCAAAAATTCTGAGATTTCCATACCCAACTATAACATCTTCCGTCAAGATAGAACTGCCAAAGGGGGAGGAGTTGCAGTCTACTGCAGAGATAGCCTGCAAAGTAATGTCATACTCTCCAGGTCCATACCCAAACAGTTTGAACTACTAATTTTGAAAATTACTCTCTCCAGAAATAAGTCTCTCACTGTTGCCGCCTGCTACCGACCCCCCTCAGCTCCCAGCTGTGCCCTGGACACCATTTGTGAATTGATCGCCCCCCATCTAGCTTCAGAGTTTGTTCTGTTAGGTGACCTAAACTGGGATATGCTTAACACCCCGGCAGTCCTACAATCTAAGCTAGATGCCCTCAATCTCACTCAAATCATCAAGGAACCCACCAGGTACAACCCTAACTCTGTAAACAAGGGCACCCTCATTGACGTCATCCTGACCAACTGGCCCTCCAAATACACCTCCGCTGTCTACAACCAGGATCTCAGCGATCACTGCCTCATTGCCTGTATCCGCTACGGAGCCGCAGTCAAACGACCACCCCTCATCACTGTCAAACGCTCCCTAAAACACTTCTGTGAGCAGGCCTTTCTAATCGACCTGGCCCGGGTATCCTGGAAGGACATTGACCTCATCCCGTCAGTTGAGGATGCCTGGTCTTTCTTTAAAAGTAACTTCCTCACCATTTTAGATAAGCATGCTCCGTTCAAAAAATGCAGAACTAAGAACAGATATAGCCCCTGGTTCACTCCAGACCTGACTGCCCTCGACCAGCACAAAAACATCCTGTGGCGGACTGCGCTAACATCGAATAGTCCCCGCGATATGCAACTGTTCAGGGAAGTCAGGAACCAATACACACAGTCAGTCAGGAAAGCTAAAGCCAACTTCTTCAGGCAGAAGTTTGCATCCTGTAGCTCCAACTCCAAAAAGTTCTGGGACACTGTGAAGTCCATGGAGAACAAGAGCACCTCCTCCCAGCTGCCCACTGCACTGAGACTAGGTAACATGGTCACCACCGATAAATCCATGATTATCGAAAACTTCAACAAGCATTTCTCAACGGCTGGCCATGCCTTCCGCCTGGCTACTCCAACCTCGGACAACAGCTCCCCCCCCCCCGCAGCTACTCGCCCAAGCCTCTCCAGGTTCTCCTTTACCAAATCCAGATAGCAGATGTCCTGAAAGAGCTGCAAAACCTGGACCCGTACAAATCAGCTGGGCTGGACAATCTGGACCCTCTATTCCTGAAACTATCCGCCGCCATTGTCGCAACCCCTATTACCAGCCTGTTCAACCTCTCTTTCATATCGTCTGAGATCCCCAAGGATTGGAAAGCTGCCGCAGTCATCCCCCTCTTCAAAGGGGGCGACACCCTGGACCCAAACTGTTACAGACCTATATCCATCCTGCCCTGCCTATCTAAGGTCTTCGAAAGCCAAGTCAACAAACAGGTCACTGACCATCTTGAATCCCACCGTACCTTCTCCGCTGTGCAATCTGGTTTCCGAGCCGGTCACGGGTGTACCTCAGCCACGCTCAAGGTACTAAACGATATCATAACTGCCATCGATAAAAGACAGTACTGTGCAGCCGTCTTCATAGACCTTGCCAAGGCTTTCGACTCTGTCAATCACCGTATTCTTATCGGCAGACTCAGTAGCCTCGGTTTTTCGGATGACTGCCTTGCCTGGTTTACCAATTACTTTGCAGACAGAGTTCAGTGTGTCAAATCGGAGGGCATGCTGTCCGGTCCTCTGGCAGTCTCTATGGGGGTGCCACAGGGTTCAATTCTCGGGCCGACTCTTTTCTCTGTATATATCAATGATGTTTCTCATGCTGCGGGCGATTCCCTGATCCACCTCTACGCAGACGACACCATTCTATATACTTCCGGCCCGTCCTTGGACACTGTGCTATCTAACCTTCAAACGAGCTTCAATGCCATACAGCACTCCTTCCGTGGCCTCCAACTGCTCTTAAACGCTAGTAAAACCAAATGCATGCTTTTCAACCGTTCGCTGCCTGCACCCGCACGCCTGACCAGCATCACCACCCTGGATGGTTCCGACCTTGAATATGTGGACATCTATAAGTACCTAGGTGTCTGGCTAGACTCTAAACTCTCCTTCCAGACCCATATCAAACATCTCCAATCGAAAATCAAATCAAGAGTCGGCTTTCTATTCCGCAACAAAGCCTCCTTCACTCACGCCGCCAAACTTACCCTAGTAAAACTGACTATCCTACCGATCCTCGACTTCGGCGACGTCATCTACAAAATTGCTTCCAACACTCTACTCAGCAAACTGGATGCAGTTTATCACAGTGCCATCCGTTTTGTCACTAAAGCACCTTATACCACCCACCACTGCGACTTGTATGCTCTAGTCGGCTGGCCCTCGCTACATATTCGTCGCCAGACCCACTGGCTCCAGGTCATCTACAAGTCCATGCTAGGTAAAGCTCCGCCTTATCTCAGTTCACTGGTTACGATGGCAACACCCATCCGTAGCACGCGCTCCAGCAGGTGTATCTCACTGATCATCCCTAAAGCCAACACCTCATTTGGCCGCCTTTCGTTCCAGTTCTCTGCTGCCTGTGACTGGAACGAATTGCAAAAATCGCTGAAGTTGGAGACTTTTATCTCCCTCACCAACTTCAAACATCTGCTATCCGAGCAGCTAACCGATCGCTGCAGCTGTACATAGTCTATTGGTAAATAGCCCACCCATTTTCACCTACCTCATCCCCATACTGTTTTTATTTATTTATTTTTATTTTTCTGCTCTTTTGCACACCAATCTCTACCTGTACATAACCATCTGATCATTTATCACTCCAGTGTTAATCTGCATAATTGTAATTATTTGCCTACCTTCTCATGCCTTTTGCACACAATGTATATATAGACTCCCCTTTTTTCTACTGTGTTATTGACTTGTTAATTGTTTACTCCATGTGTAACTCTGTGTTGTCTGTTCACACTGCTATGCCTTATCTTGGCCAGGTCGCAGTTGCAAATGAGAACTTGTTCTCAACTAGCCTACCTGGTTAAATAAAGGTGAAATAAAAAAAAAAAAAAAAAAAAAAAAAATTCACTGTCTTCTTGGTAAGCAACTCCAGTATAGATTTGGCCTTGTGTTTTAGGTTATTGTCCTGCTGAAAGGTGAATTCATCTCCCAGAGTCTGGTGGAAAGCAAACTGAACCTGGTTTTCCTTTAGGATGTTGCCTGTGCTTAGTACACAGTAATGTGTTCTATTGGATTTGCCCCAAACATAACACTTCATATTCAGGACAAAAAGTAAATCGTTTTGCCACTATTTTTGCAGCATTAATTTAGTGCCTTATTCTGTGCAGGTAGTAACTGCAATATTGTTGATCCATCCAGTTTTCTCCTATTACACCCATTAAACTCGGTCACAATTGGCCTCATGGTGAAATCCTTGAGTGGTTTCCTTCCTCTCCGGCATCTGAGTTAGGAAGGACGCCTGTATCTTGGTAGTGATTGGGTGTATTGATACACCATCTAAAGTGTAATTAATAACTTCACCATGCTCAAAGGGATATTCAGTGTCTAATTTTTGTATCTACCTTCTTTGTGAGGCATTGGAAAACCTCCCCGGTATTTGTGGTGGATTGTGTCTTTGAAATTCACTGTTCGACTGAGGGACCTTACAGATAGTTGTATGTGTGAGTTACAGAGATGAGGTAGTCATTAAAAAAATCATAATAAACACTATTATTGCACACGGAGTGAGTCCATGAAACTCATTATGTGACTTCCTTAGGCTTGCCATAACAAATGAATACTTATTGACTCTTCATTGTTTATTAATTTATAAAAATGTCTAACAACATGATTCCACTTTGACATCACGGCGTGTCGTGTGAAGGCCAGTGATAAAATACTCAGGCTGGAACACGACAAAAGTTGGAAAAAGGTATTGGGGTGTGAATACTTTCTGAAGTCATTGTAGTAGATAGTACCTAGTAGATTTGTACCTTGGAGCAATAGTTTGAGAGTTTGGTTCAGACAGCGTTTGAGGTAGTATTTAATGGGTTTAGTAATAGGTAGGTTCACAGGACAGATGAAGAAAATATGTCAGAGCAGAGGACTACATTTTCTTTATCTTTTGATGGGGGTAAGATAATGGATTCTCATTCGGTTTGGATAGTTCAGGTTGGGAGAGGGTTAGTAAAAATGGACAAATTGCCAAGGACAAATTGCTTGTACTTGTCTTAGGTTTCTGGGTTCAATTTGTAACTATACAAAACATCACACGCATATGCACACACACACACACACACACACACACACACACACACACACACACACACACACACACACACACACACACACACACACACACACACACACACACACACACACACACACACACACTCGGCCTTATACACACACATGCATTACATAGGGAGGATTATCACACAACTTCACAAATGCGGAAACCAAGGTTTTCATTCTTCAGAAGTTAACAGAAACACAAATAAGTTGGACATGTAAGGGGTATACATGATTTGATGTCATACAAAGCATGATCAAGCCAATCGGGAGACAGGGTACCTCCACCAATCAAGTCAAGGGGATCAGGAGGGGGGGGGGGGGGGGTGTAATGTTAGCCACAACACACAGACGCCACTGTAACCAGCATGCTACAAACACAACATCCAGGGAAGGGGTGGGGGGACAAGACAGTGATATAAGGTGATAGGTTGAAGGTGAGTGAACGTGGAAGTGAAGTGTTAGTGGTTATGGCTGAGGAGGGTGAGGAGGGTGAAAGGGTAAAAGTCATATGATTTCAGAGGTCAGGAGGTGAAAAGGCATTGATGAGCAGTGGTGGACATGCCATGCGCCAGACTGAGTGTGTTGGAAACAACTGTCAGAGATCCGGTAAAGAAAGGGGTCGCCATTTTGTCTCTCTGTCGCCATTTTGTTTCTGTTTAGCATTTTAGAGCCCGGACCGGAGTTTTGGCGGCTGCTGGCTTGTTGAAGATTCACTCTTGTTGTTTGGATTGTGGCAGAGATTCTCTCAGTTCTTGGGTGGCGACGGTCCTCACAAAAAAATGTTGAGATTTTTATTTGGTGGAAAAAAACATCAATTTTTCATGCATCCCTGACAAAAGATCAAAAGTCAGAGGGAGAATCTGGTGGTTTATTTGAGACTCGAAGAACCTCTGTGAACTTCGTAGCGATGAGGAATAAAAAAAAGAAGTAAAAGACGGACTGAAAAAAGAGGAGGGGGAGGAGGGGGGGGGGAAGAGGTTGAGAGGCCAGGGAGGATATTGAGAACTGAAGAAAGCTGTTGGTAATACAAACCCATTTCCTCATTGTTTGATAAGATGTGTCTAGGATGAAATTGAAATTATAAACAGAAAAAGAAGAGGGGGGAGGGACACACGGCAAATCCAAAAAAAGACAATAAGAATGATATCTACCAGACAATGCAGTATGTTTACCATAGCGTGTCCAATGCCTGATTGCTTTCCGGAAAAGGGGAAGAAAGGAAATCAAAAGAATAGTGAACAAAACGGTTGTTAATAAGGAATGGGAGAAGAAAGAAACCAAAATAAAAAACAATGACGTAGGAGAAGCAGGATGATAGTTAGTTAGTACGTTAGTTAGTTGTTTAGAGAACTGTTAGTTAGTAAGTAAATACAATGACTTAGTATTTCATGAAAGGTAAGTGTTAGTCTAACTAAGCATGTCTTCCCAAAGAGAGGGAGATAGACTGGCGGAAAGGTAAAGAAAGACAGACAGAGAAGAGGAAGGGGAAGAGAGAGCAAGAGAGTGAAGGAGCAAAAAAAGAGCCCTAGCTTAGCCTCTGGTCTGTGAGTCAGTGTTCCTTCATTGGTAGCTAGCTAGTGGGCTACATCCTTTAAAAACCTCTTAGTGGCAGGATATTAACACTTTACTTACTTTTCCACCTCTCTTCATCTCCATAGTACCGGCTGAAGAAACCCTTTCACTGCCCACTGGCCACTCACTCCCTCTCCACACCACAAACAAACAGCTACCTGCTATCGCTTTTCTCACTGTGCTTGCACTCTTATAGTACAAGTATATATCCAGTTTACAGCCCTACTTCTTAAAGTTAAGTTGAGTAACAATGTTAGAATAGAATACAGTCATAGTTACAGCTATAGTACAGCACGTACTAGTGTATAGTACCAGTGTATAGCCATAGAAATCATTGTCAATCATTAGAGGGGCTATGTCATAAACCCTCAAAATTCCAGAATAGAATGAAAATGGCAGCCATATGGGTCTGGGAGAAATCCAAACCAGTCTAATAGGAATGAATGGCAGCCATATGGGTCTGGGAGAAATCCAAACCAGTCTAATAGGAATGAATGGCAGCCATATGGGTCTGGGAGAAATCCAAACCAGTCTAATAGGAATGAATGGCAGCCATATGGGTCTGGGAGAAATCCAAACCAGTCTAATAGGAATGAATGGCAGCCATATGGGTCTGGGAGAAATCCAAACCCGTCTAATAGGAATGAATGGCAGCCATATGGGTCTGGGAGAAATCCAAACCCGTCTAATAGGAATGAATGGCTGCCATATGGGTCTGGGAGAAATCCAAACCAGTCTAATAGGAATGAATGGCAGCCATATGGGTCTGGGAGAAATCCAAACCAGTCTAATAGGAATGAATGGCAGCCATATGGGTCTGGGAGAAATCCAAACCAGTCTAATAGGAATGAATGGCAGCCATATGGGTCTGGGAGAAATCCAAACCAGTCTAATAGGAATGAATGGCAGCCATATGGGTCTGGGAGAAATCCAAACCAGTCTAATAGGAATGAATGGCAGCCATATGGGTCTGGGAGAAATCCAAACCAGTCTAATAGGAATGAATGGCAGCCATATGGGTCTGGGAGAAATCCAAACCAGTCTAATAGGAATGAATGGCAGTAGAGGCATAATCCTGATTTTACCTATGCAGGAAAATAAAAAGTAAGAAACGTGAAATATCAGACATTGTGTAATATAATTATTGTCATATTACAAAAGATATTGTCATATCATTATGAATACAGTTTATTCAGGTTTTATACCAATTGTCTGTATAAATAGCCTCAAAAATATATGTAAAAATACCATAAATGTCTACTTTCTTCTTGGAAAGCTGTGAGTGTTATTATAGGATACAATATCAGTACTTGTTGCATGTACATCTTGTCTAAGTCCTGTCATCAACTGCTTTCAGCCAGTGTATGGCTGTGGATTGACTGTATTTTTTTATTTTTTTATTTTACCTTTATTTAACTAGGCAAGTTATTTTACCTTTATTTAACTAGGGTATCATAGCATTTAACTATGACAGCCCAGGAACAGTGGGTTAACTGCCTTGTTCAGGGGCAGAACGACAGATTTTTACCTCGTCAGCTCGGGGATTCGATCTTGCAACCTTTCGGTTACAAGTCCAACGCTGAATGGAATGTTGGCACATTGGCAGTTACTTAGAAAAATGAAGGGAATAATTTCTTTAAAACTGGCCACCAAGCTAGCAAACATACATTACAGATACATTCTTCCAATTCCTTATTTTACACACTGTCTCATTACAGCACTGCCAAACCATGGTTAACCAACTCTCTGACCAAAAATGGCTGACCTTGATCCCAACGTAAGAATGTTCATGTCCATTCTAGTATTCTGATGTGTGCTGTGAACTATCTACGCTTACAAGGACCTATCAGATGCCATTTTAGCATCCATTTATACGATTTGAATAAGATGCTCCACTGATCTGAAACAAATGTCCAACAGAAGGCTCCTATTGTCTGTCACCCGAAGTCCCTCCATTGTCCCGAGTTAATGTGTGTCTTAAACCCTACCTTGTAGTTTCTGTAGCTATACAGAGGAGCAACATCTAGTTGTTTAAAGGAAAACAGCTACTTCTGAAGTCAACAAGATAGCAACTCTTCGACAAGGCTCCTGATAGAAGTGTCAGCTTAGTCAAGAATAAAACAAAGTAGTATACGTTTAAATGAAGAAAATAGGTTAAGTCTTCAAAAGCAACACAAGATAAGGAGAGACAGAGAGGAACAGAGAGCCATGGTATCAGCTGCTCCACCACTATCAATCACTATGCAGTCTGTGCTTCTTTATTCACATAGTCACTGCTAGGGGTTATACATAGAGGGGAAAACACTACCTAACCATACTGATAATACTTCAACACTACACAAATTCATAATGTCTATCTCATAATATTTCTCAACTAACATGCTTAGGGCACTTGGAAAAGGTGCTATATAAAAATACACATGAATCTAATGTAATACATCAAAGGTAAACACTAATCTAACAACATAAACCCACGACACTAATAACAAACCAATTCATCTATTACTACAACTAATCAATACCAGTCGTGAACCTATGTCTGCTCAGTCTCCATGGTTACCTGTCTGAGGTTGCGTGTGACCTTGATGTCGTGCCAGCCATTATCGTTGAACTTCCCGTTGACGGGCTCCACAATGGCCTCGAAGGCCCCGGAGCCCAGGTTGATGACCAGGCTCACCGCCCCGTCCTTGAGGGCCAGGTTGACATAGTCAGCAGACTTCCCTGTGTGGAGCAAGAGACCGTTCCTCTGCCACGTCTTGAAGGAGAGCGTGATCTCATCACTGGATGACTGGATGGGGTTCTGGGACAGGTCGTAGCAGAAGTACTCAGAACCACGGAACGTCGCCACATTCTCTTCTCTTGCTGGAAGTAGAGAGGAGAATAGATGTAAGTTTAGGTTATATTCAAGGCTCTTACCCAAGACGTACAGAAGTGTAGACATTGATGTTGAAACATGCATTGAGTACATATGGTGACCCTGGAAGGAATGGAACCACAACTCACAAAGAGATTCATGGTCTCCATGAAAAGCATATCATTGACACAAGCAGGAAGTCCATTGTATAATCTGTTATATTTGACATGACACAATTACAATCCCTTCACATACAGAAGTAGGCGTTGAATCATGTCACGGTTACAAAATGAATCATATGTCATCACTTCCCATGAGAAGAGGAATGTGTCATCACCTCCCATGAGAAGAGGACTGTGTCATCACTTCCCATGAGAAAGGGACTGTGTCATCATCTCCCAAGAGAAAAGGACTGTGTCATCACCTCTCATAAGAAAAGGACTGTGTCATCACCTCCCATGATGAAAGGACTGTGTCATCATCTCCCATGATAAAAGGACTGTGTCATCACCTCCCATGAGAAGAGGACTGTGTCATCACCTCCCATGAGAAGAGGACTGTGTCATCACCTCCCATGAGAAGAGGACTGTGTCATCACCTCCCATGAGAAGAGGACTGTGTCATCACCTCCCATGATAAAAGGACTGTGTCATCACCTCCCATGAGAAGAGGACTGTGTCATCACCTCCCATGAGAAGAGGACTGTGTCATCACCTCCCATGAGAAGTGGACATGAACTACAGTACCAGTCAAAAGTTTGGACACACCTACTCATTCAAAGGTTTTTCTTTATTTTTACTATTAACTACATTGTGGAATAATAGTGAAGACATCAAATGCAGAATGCTGTGGTAGCCATGCTGGTTAAGTGTGCCTTGAATTCTAAATAAATCACAGACATTGTCACCAGCAAACACCCCTACACCATCACGCCTCCTCTTCCATGCTTCACGGTGGGAACCACACATGCGAGATCCTCCGTTCACATACTCTGCGTCTCACAAAGAAATAGCTGTTGGAACCAAGAATCTCAGATTTAGACTCATCAGACCAAAGGACAGATTTCCACCGGTCTAATGTCCATTACTTGTGTTTCTTGGTCCAAGCAAGTCTCTTCTTATTATTGGTGTCCTTTAGTAGTGGTTTATTTGCAGCAATTCAACCATGAAGGCCTGATTCACACAGTCTCCTCTGCACAGTTGATGTTGAGATGTGTCTGTTACTTGAACTCTATGAAGCATTTATTTGGGCTGCAATTTCTGAGGCTGGTAACTGTACCTCTGCAGCAGAAATAACTCTGGGTCTTCCTTTCCTGTGGCGGTCCTCATGAGAGCCAGTTTCATCATACCACAGCAGAGGTAACTCTGGGTCTTCCTTTCCTGTGCCGGTCCTCATGAGAGCCAGTTTCATCATACCACAGCAGAGGTAACTCTGGGTCTTCCTTTCCCGTGCCGGTCCTCATGAGAGCCAGTTTCATCATACCACAGCAGAGGTAACTCTGGATCTTCCTTTCCCGTGCCGGTCCTCATGAGAGCCAGTTTCATCATGGCGATTGATTGTTTTTGCGACTGCACTTGAAGATACTTTCAATGTTCTCGACATTTTCCAGAGAGCTGTTCTTGCCATAATTTGGACTTGGTCTTTGACCAAATAGAGCTGTCTTCTGTATACCACCCCTACCTCGTCACAACACAACAGATTGGCTCAAACGCATTTTGAAGGAAATAAATTCCACTAATGTACATTTAACAAGGCACACCTGTATTCCAGGTGACTGCCTCATGAAGCTGGTTGAGAGAATGCCAAGAGTGTGCAAAGCTGTCATCAAGGCGTGGCTACTTCGAAAATCTCAAATATAAAATATATTTTGATTTGTCTAACACTGTTTTGGTTACTACATGAATCCATATGTGTTATTTTGTAATTTGTACGTCTTCACTTTTATTCCAAAATGTAGAATCTAGTACAAATAAAGAAAAACCCTTGAATGAGTAGGTGTGTCCAAACTTTTGACTGGTAGTGTATGTCATCACCTCCCATGAGAAGACAGGACAGAGTAGCACAGGGGACCAAATCAATCTAATACAGACACCACAGTGACGTAATATCTATGAGTCACCATATCAGCTATCCCATAATGTTATCCTCACTCATCATAAAACCCAATCCGTATGACCTTCCACTGAGGTCTCCATGCTAGCAGACTGATTATGACCTTCCACTGAGTTCTCCATGCTAGCAGACTGATTATGACCTTCCACTGAGGTCTCCATGCTAGCAGACTGATTATGACCTTCCACTGAGTTCTCCATGCTAGCAGACTGATTATGACCTTCCACTGAGATCTCAATAGTAGCAGACTGATTATGATCTTCCACTGAGATCTCCATGGTAGCAGACTGACTATGACCTTCCACTGAAATCTCCATGGTAGCAGACTGATTATGACCTTCCGCTGAGGTCTCCATGGTAGCAGACTGATTATAACTTTCCACTGAGCTCTCCATGGTAGCAGACTGACTATGACCTTCCACTGAGGTCTCCAAGGTAGCAGACTGATTATGATCTTCCACTGAGATCTCCATGGTAGCAGACTGATTATGACCTTCCACTGAGGTCTCCATGGCAGCAGACTGATTATCACCTTACACTGAGTGCTCCATTGTAGCAGACTGATCATGACCTTATACTGATGTCTCCATGGTAGCAGACTGATCATGACTTTCCACCGAGGTCTCCATGCTAGCAGACTGATATTGACCTTCCACTGAGGTCTCCATGGTAGCAGACTGATTATGACCTTCTGCCGAGGTCTCCATGCTAGCAGACTGATTATGACCTTCCACTGAGGTCTCCATGGTAGCAGACTGATTATGACCTTCTGCCGAGGTCTCCATGCTAGCAGACTGATTATGACCTTCCACTGGGATCCCCATGGTAGTAGACTGATTTTGACCTTCCACTGAGATCTCCATGGTAGCAGACTGATTATGGCCTTCCACTGGGATCTCCATGGTAGCAGACTGATTATGACCTTCCACTGGGATCTCCATGCTAGCAGACTGATTATGACCTTCCACTGGGATCCCCATGGTAGCAGACTGATTATGACCTTCCACTGGGATCTCCATGGTAGGAGACTGATTATGGCCTTCCACTGGGATCTCCATGGTAGCAGACTGATTATGGCCTTCCACTGGGATCTCCATAGTAGCAGACTGATTATGTCCTTCCACTGGGATCTCCATGGTAGCAGACTGATTATGACCTTCCACTGGGATCTCCATGGTAGCAGACTGATTATGGCCTTCCACTGGGATCTCCATGGTAGCAGACTGATTATGACCTTCCACTGGGATCTCTCTGTATGGGGCTTTTTAGTCAGACCGTCAGATAGAGGAAATTGAGAGAGGAGACATGGAGACACAGGGGATTAGAAGAGGAGTCTGTGGCGAGCCAGTATAAGAGCATGAGGGCTGATCCCAACTGGCTCAGATACAGTTTCTATCTACAAGCCATCAGACTGCTGAACACTTGAACTGGACAGACCACCTGCACTGATTCTCCACACCTTAGCGCACAAACACACACACACACACACACACACACACACACACACACACACACACACACACACACACACACACACACACACACACACAAACCTCTGCAACCAGACTGTTACTATACTGCTCAGTTTATACCCTTGCCCCCCATCTCCCCTTCGTGTAAATACATGTGTAAATATTGGACTTTACATGGTCCCTTCCTGTATTATACTGATGCTAAAGTGTTTATTCTATTCTATTGAGCCATTGACTTTATGTTCTTATGTTCTTTTCTATTATAATTCTTATTGTTGTTGCATTGTCGAGAAGGAACCTGCAAGTCAGCATTCCATTGGACGATGTATACCACGCGTATAGCATACATACGACTAATAAAGTTGGACTTGAACTATACTGTCGAAGTAATGCATAAAAATAAAAAAATGCCCCAGGAAGCATGGGTCCAGGAAGCTCCAGACCATGATATCATGACTAGTGTCAGTTCCGACTGCTTGAAATGCTGCCTTTTAAACAGCGCTAGTACTAGAGGACAGACCCAGTACTGCAGCTATTACAGACATAACCAACACCTGGCCTAGAGACTCCACAGGGCTGAGGCTTCCAATTCAGTTATTCACCCTGCATGTTAATTAAAAGAAGAATACAAATGGCGGACACTGCAACAACAGCATCGTCTGTGCTCCAGGTATTAAATGTTAGAAGCTGTCATCTTCATAATAACAGACTACCCCTGTCATTTAAGTCTTTGCAAATGCCACATGCAGTGTTGTATGCATTTTAGCAGACCTAGAGTGATCTGGAAATGCATACAATTACTGCTAATTATGTCATTCTGTACAGTCGTGGCCAAAAGTTTTGAGAATGACACAAATATAAAGTTTCACAACGCTTTCTGCACGAAGTCTCCAGAATGTTGTGAAGAGTGATGAGATGAATTGCAATTAATTGCAAAGTCCCTCTTTGCCATGGAAATTAACTGAATCGCCCAAAAACTTTTCCACTGCCTTTCAGCCCTGCCACAAAAGGACCAGCTGACATCATGTCACTGATTCTCTCGTTAACACAGGTGTGAGTATTGACGAGGACAAGGCTGGAGATCCCTATGTCATGCTGATTGAGTTCGAATAACAGACTGGAAGCTTGAAAAGGAGGGTGGTGCTTGGAATCATTGTTCTTCCTCTGTCAACCATGGTTAATCGGCAAGGAAACACGTGCTGTCATCATTGCTTTGCACAAAAAGGGCTGCACATGCAAGGATATTGCTGCCAGTAAGATTGCACCTAAATCAACCATTTATCGGATCATCAAGAACTTCAAGAAGAGCGGTTCAATTGTTGTGAAGAAGGCTTCAGGGCGCCCAAGAAAGTCCAGCAAGAGCTAGGACCGTCTCCTAAAGTTGATTCAGCTGCGGGATTGGGGCACCACAAGTAGAGAGCTTGATCAGGAACGGCAACAGGCAGGTGTGAGTGCATCTGCATGCACAGTGAGGCGAAGACTTTTGGAGGATGGTCTGGTGTCAAGAAGGGCAGCAAAGAAGCCACTTCTCTCCAGGAAAAACATCAGGGACAGACTGATATTCTGCAAAAGGTACAGGGATTGGACTGCTAAGAACTGGGGTAAAGTCATTTTCTCTGATGAATCCCCTTTCCGATTGTTTGGGGCATCCGGAAAAAAAGCTTGTCCAGAGAAGACAAGGTGAGCGCTACCATCAGTCCTGTGTCATGCCAACAGTAAAGCATCCTGAGACCATTCATGTGTGGGGTTGCTTCTCAGCCAAGGGAGTGGGCTCACTCACAATTTTGCATAAAAACACAGCCATGAATAAAGAATGGTACCAACACATCCTCCGAGAGCAACTTCTCCCAACCATCCAGGAACAGTTTGGTGACAAACAATGCCTTTTCCAGCATGATGGAGCACCTTGCAAAAGTGATAACTAAGTGGCTCAGGGAACAGGGGCGGCAGGGTAGTGGTTAGAGCATTTGAGCGTTGGCCTAGTAACCGGAAGGTTGCAAGTTCAAACCCCCGTCACTGAAAATAAGAATTTGTTCTTAACTGACTTGCCTGGTTAAATAAAGGTAAAAAAATTAAAAATAACAAAACATTGATATTTTGGGTCCATGGCCAGGAAACTCCCCAGACCTTAATCCCATTGAGAACTTGTGGTCAATCCTCAAGAGGCGGGTGGACAAACAAAAAACCCACAAATTCTGACAAACTCCAAGCATTAATTATGCAAGAATGGGCTGCCATCAGAAGTTAATTGACAGCATGCCAGGGCAGATTGCAGAGGTCTTGAAAAAGAAGGGTCAACGTTGCAAATATTGACTCTTTGCATCAACTTCATGTAATTGTCAATAAAAGCCTTTGAAATGCCTATAATTATACTTCACTATTCCATAGTAACATATGACAAAAATATCTAAAGACACTGAAGGAGCAAACTTTATGGAATTTAATGTTTGTGTCATTCTCACAACTTTTGGCCATGACTACATATCACATTGTCAATGAGCCAATCACAAGTTTCTGGTCTGAGGGCAGGAGAGATTGTGAAACACAGAGAGAGGGAAATGGATTGACTGCGGGCTAGGCTAGGCTGGTGGTGGATAGACCGCCACTAGAGCAGGCTAGACTACGGGTGGAGAGACTGCCTCTAGAGCAGCCGAGACTGCTGATGGATAGACTGCCTCTACAGCAGGCTAGGCTGCTGGTGGATAGACTGCCAATAGAGCAGGCTAGACTGCTGGTGGATAGACCGCCTCTATAGCAGGCTAGACTGCTAGTGGGTAGACTGCCAAAAGAGCAGGCTAGACTGCTGGTGGATAGACTGCCTCTATAGCAGGCTAGGCTGCAGGTGGATAGACTGCCTCTAGAGCAGGCTAGGCTGCTGGTGGATAGACTGCCAATAGAGCAGGCTAGACTGCTGGTGGATAGACCGCCTCTATAGCAGGCTAGACTGCTGGTGGAGAGACTGCCTCTAGAGCAGCCTAGACTGCTGATGGATAGACTGCCTCTACAGCAGGCTAGGCTGCTGGTGGATAGACTGCCAATAGAGCAGGCTAGACTGCTGGTGGATAGACCGCCTCTATAGCAGGCTAGACTGCTAGTGGATAGACTGCCAAAAGAGCAGGCTAGACTGCTGGTGGATAGACTGCCTCTATAGCAGGCTAGGCTGCAGGTGGATAGACTGCCTCTAGAGCAGGCTAGGCTGCTGGTGGATAGACTGCCAATAGAGCAGGCTAGACTGCTGGTGGATAGACCGCCTCTATAGCAGGCTAGACTGCTGGTGGATAGACTGCCTCTAGAGCAGGCTAGACTGCTGATGGATAGACTGCCTCTAGAGCAGGCTAGGCTGCTGGTGGATAGACTGGCAATAGAGCAGGCTAGACTGCTGGTGGATAGACCGCCTCTATAGCAGGCTAGGCTGCTGGTGGATAGACTGTCAATAGAGCAGGCTAGACTGCTGGTGGATAGACTGGCTCTATAGCAGGCTAGACTGCTGGTGGATAGACTGCCTCTAGAGCAGGCTAGGCTGCTGTTGGATAGACTGCCTCGAGAGAAGGCTAGGCTGCTGTTGGATAGACTGCCAAATGAGCAGGCTAGACTGCCCCTATAGCAGCTAGACTGCCTCTCTCTAGAGAGAGAGAGAGAGAGAGAAAGAGGGATAAAGGCGGTTAATATTTCAGAGGGAGAGAGAGGCAGAGAGATCTAGAGTGAGGGAGAGAGAGGCAGAGAGATCTAGAGTGAGGGAGAGAGAGGCAGAGTGATCTAGAGTGAGGGAGAGAGAGATGAAAGGATGGATGGAGAAATAAAGAAACCAATAAAGAAGGAAAGAAAAAGGGCAGTGTTTTAGTATGATTCTGTTCAGAGAGTAATTTTCCCTTAGGCATAAAAGACTGTGCACATCAATGCTATACAGAGGCAAGATGAGAGAGAGGGGAGAGAGAGAAAGAAAGAAAGAAAGAAAGAAAGAAAGAAAGAAAGAAAGAAAGAAAGAAAGAAAGAAAGAAAGAAAGAGGGAGCAAAAGACAGATAAATAAAGAGAGAGAAAGAAGACACACAGAACCGTATTTCCAGTGAGACAGACAGTGGGTGCGCTGTAGATTATGTCTAGTCTAAATCAACACTTACTATTTCTCTCTGTTTACTTCACTGACTGACTGTTTGGTTTTTCATCTGACAGATTGCTCTTGCATTCATCATCCCAAGAACCAGCAGATAAGACACTGTACAGACAAACGATAAAGCATCAAAGATAGCAATAATACCCGGGTAAATATTGAACTTGAGGCAGAGGACATGGAAATTAAAATAGTTTACTGTTAGGCCTACTATGTTGTCTGCAGAGAAATGAGGTACACAGTACGCATAATAACTAATTCAGAATATAAATGTGATTTCAGAGCATGCATCATGCATCATGCATGCATCATGCATCTTCAGCAGACTATGAATGTCACTTAACATTAACATTATCTATACAATCAAAAATCTATTTACTTATGATTAATTCATTAATGCTCATATCCCTGATGCTTTTAAGTAATCCCTATGCCAATGTCTACTTCAAGTGCTTCATATGCATCTAGGGTTTATAGCTGCTTTCAGTTCTAATCTTAAACCTTAGACGACAACGACATACTACAGTCTATACTCCTTGCTAACCGGCTATAGATAAATATAGTTATCTTTTCAGTTCACCACTTGACGTCACCATATTGGAACAATATGTCTCCATAGCATGTAGCCTAGTTCCCATAATTATGTTGATGTCCTGTTCTC